>NC_142488.1:58645362-58946904 GCF_049115385.1 Moschus berezovskii | reverse complement strand
TATTATATTGGTTGGTTTTGCCATACATTGATATGAATTAGCCCCGGGTTTACATAAGTTCCCCCTCCTGAACCCCCCTCCCACCTCCCTCCTCCCCCTATCCTCCCTCTGGGTCTTCCCCGCATGCCAGCCCCGAGCATCCTATAACATGCATTGACCCTGAAGTAGTGATTCGTTTCACATATGACAACATACGTGTTTCAATGCCATTCTCCCAAATCATCCCACCCTCACCCTCTCCCATAGAGTCCCAAAGACTGTTCTATACATCTGTGTCTCTTTTGCTGTCTGACTGATGCTAAAGCTGAAGCTGCAATACTTTGGCCACCTCATGCGACGAGTTGACTCACTGGAAAAGACTCTGATGCTGGGAAAGGTTGGGGGCGGGAGGAGAAGGGGACGACGGAGAATGAGATGGCTGGATGGCATCACCGACTCTGTGGACATGAGTTTGAGTGTACTCCGGGAGTTGGTGATGGACAGGGAGGCCTGGCGTGCTGTGATTCATGGGGTCGCGGAGAGTCGGACACGACTGAGCGACTGAACTGAACTGAACTGAACTGATACAGGGTTATCATTTGCATCTTTCTAAATTCCATATATATGTGTTAGTATACTGTATTGGTGTTTTTCTTTCTGGCTTACTTCACTCTGTATAATAGGCTCCAGTTTCATCCACCTCATTAGAACTGATTCAAATGTATTCTTTTTAATGGCTGAATAATACTCCATTGTGTATATGTACCAAAGCTTTCTTATCCATTCGTGATTTGTTTTAATATGTATCAGTTGCTTAGTTTTATTTCCAGTTTGTCCAGGATACTGTCCTCATTCTGGTTTCATGAGCTAGAGATACATTTTTTTTTTGTATTTCCTTCCAATCTTTATATATACTTAGACTTAATTTTTTATTGAACATAATAATATACATACTTTTATTAAAATGTTCACTGTGATCATTTCTCTGTGTTTATTTTCCTCTATAATAAAATTTTTAAATGCTGCATAATTGTCTATCATACAGTTATTGAAAATTTATGTAATGAATTCTCTGTTATTGAACATTTAGATTGTTTCTTATTTTTCACTCTCATGAATAGTAATTCAATACAGTATATGTATATATTTGTATACATCTCTATTACCTTAGAACATCTAGATGTAGAATTGTTAAGTTAAAGGAAAAGTGTGAGCTTTAAGGTTTTATATAAAGATTGATAAATATCACTCTAGAAAGTTCTTGCCACTTTGTTCGCTAAAAATAAGAAGGCATGTTTTATTCTCACAAAAACTAGGTAATTAAGAAAATGGATACATCATTTTGAACAGTAAAATTGGTATCTCAAAAAATTTAAAAAATTGGTATCTCACTTTTTAAATTTGCCCTTTTTAAAATACTCTTAGGCTAACCTTTTATAAGGTAACTATTGGCCAGTGCATTTTTTATTTATGAACTTACTTGTAAATTATGATTGATTTTTCTATTAACATTTTATTGTATTTATTTAGTAGAGTTCCATATTCATATAAGCTATATACATACCATATAAACCTCTTGTCTATAGTATATGATTTGAAAAACCTTCCCCGTGAGTTTGTCATTTGCCATTTAATTTTCTTCAGGATATGTTTTAATGTTAGAAAATCTAAATTTACCATGAATTTAAATCTATCAATATTTTCTAAGTTTCTCCTTTACTTTCTGATGACTAAATAAATATTCCTCTGTGTTTTCTTTTACCTCATTTTTAGTTTCATTGCTTCTTTTAATAACTCTGGAATTTATTTTGATTTATTATTTGAGTTAGGAACATTTAACTAACATTCTTATGAATTTAGTTAGTTGTTTTAACGGAATTTTCAAAATGCCAGATTTACATATATTTTTATAAAGCTAAAAGTATGCTTCTAGTCTTTTTCATGTATTTCTACTATGTCTGTTTATTCTTTTATCAGTATCAAATGTCTTTAATTAGTATAACATTATAATAATGTTTAACACTATGATAATTTAAAACATATGGTACTGTGAATTCCCATTACCATTCTTTGTTTTGAATTTTTAAAATTAATTTAGTTCTTTTAATTGGAGGCTAATTACCTTACAATATTGTGGTGGCTTTTGCCATATGTCGACATGGATCAACCATGGGTGTACATGTGTCCCCCATCATGAAACCCCCTTCCACCCCTCTCCCCATCCCATCCTTCTGGGTCCCAGAGAACTGGCTTTGAGTGCCCTGCTTCATGCATTGAACTTGCATTGGTAATTTTACATATGGTACAACACATCTTTCAATTTTATTCACTCAAATAATCCCACCCTTGCCTTCTCTCACATAGTCCAAAAGTCTGTTCTTTACATCTGTCTCTTTTGCTGTCTTGCATATAGGGTCGCCATTACCATCTTTCTAAATTATACATATATGCGTTAATATTCTGTATTGGTGTTTCTTGCTCTGACTTATTTCACTCTGTATAACAGGCTACAGTTTCATCCACCTCACTAGAACTGACTCAAATGTGTTCTTTTTTATAGCTGTGTAATATCCAATTACGTCCATGTACTGCAACTTCCTTATCCATTCATCTGCTGACAAATATCTAGGTTTCTTCCATGTCCTAGCTATTGTAAACAGTGCTGCAATGAACATTGGGGTACATATGTCTTTCTCAATTCCAGTTTCCTCAATATGTATGCCCAGCAGGGGGATTGTTGGGTCATATGGACTTCCCTGGTGGCTCAGAGGTTAAAGCGTCTGCCTCCAATGCGGGAGACCCGGGTTCGATCCCTGGGTCTGGAAGATCCCCTGGAGAAGGAAATGGTAACCCACTCCAGTATTCTTGCCTGGAGAATCCCATGGACGGAGAAGCCTGGTAGGCTACAGTCCACGGGTCACAAAGAGTCGGACACGACTGAGCGACTGAACGGAACCGATGGCAATTCTATTTCCAGTTTTTTAAGGAATCTCCACACTATTCTCCATAGTGGCTATATTAGTTTTCATTCCCACCAACACTGTTAGAAGGTTCCCGTTTCTCCATACCCTCTCCAGAATTTATTGTTTGTAGACTTTTGGATAGCAGCCATTCTGACTGGTCTGAGATGGTACCACATTGTGGGTTTGATTTACATTTCTCTGATAATGAGTGATGTTGAGCATCTTTTCATGTGTTTATTAGCCATCTGTATGTCTTTTTTGGAGAGATGTTTGTTTAGATCTTTGACTCACTTTTTGATTGGGTTGTTCATTTTTCTGGAATTGAGCTGCATGAGCTGCTTGTATATTTTGGAAAATAATTATTTGTCAGTTGTTTCATTTGCTATTATTTTCTCCCATTCTGAAAGCTGCCTTTTCCACTTGCTTATAGCTTCCATAGTAGTGAAAAAGCTTTTAAGTTTAATTAGGTCTCACTTGTTTATTTTTGCTCTTATTTCCATTACTCTGGGAGGTGGGTCATAGAAGATATTGCTGTGATTTATGTTAGAGAGTGTTTTGCCTATGTTTTCCTCTAGGAGTATAGTTTTTGGTCTTACATGTAGATCTTTAATCCATTTTGAGTTTATTTTTGTGTGTGGTGTTGAAAAGTGTTCTAGTTTCATTCATTTACAAATAGTTGACCAGTTTCCCCAGCACCACTTGTTAAAGAGATTGTTTTTACTCCATTGTGTATTTTTGCCTCCTTTGTCAAAGGTAAGGTGTCCAGAGGTGCATGGATTTATCTCTGGGCTTTCTATTTTGTTCCATTGATCTGTATTTCTGTCTTTGTGCCAGTACCATACTGTCCTCATGACTGTGTTTTTGTAGCATAGTCTGAAGTCAGGCAGGTTGATTCCTCCAGTTCCACTCTTCTTTCTCAAGATTGCTTTGGCTATTCAGAGTTTTTTGTGTTTCCATACAAATTATGAAATTATTTGTTCTAGTTCTGTGAAAAATGCCATTGTTGGCTTGATACGGATTGCTTTGAATATATGGATTGCTTTGGGTAGTATACTCATTTTACTCCATTGATTATTCCAATCTACAAACATGGTATATTTCTCCATCTATTTGTGTCATCTTTAATGTTTTTTCATCAGTGTCTTATAGTTTTCTAGATATAAGTCTTTTGTTTATTTTGGAAAATTTATTCCTAAGTAGTTTATTCATTTTGTTGCAGTAGTGAATGTAACTTTCCTTAATTTCTCTTTTCTTTTTTCAATTTTCGTGTATAGGAATGCAAAGGAGTTCTGTGTATTAATTTTATATCCCACAACTTTACTATGTTCATTGATTAGCTCCAGTAATTTTCTGGTGGATTTAAGGATTTTCTATGTAGAGGAGCATGTCATTTGCAAACAGTGAGAGTTTTATTTCTTCTTTTACAATCTGGATTCCTTTTATTTCTTTTTCTGCTCTGATTGCTCTGGCTAGGATATCCAAAACCATGTTGCATAGTAGTGGTGAGAGTGGGCAACCTTGTCTTGTTCCTGATTTTAGAAGAAATGCTTTCAATGTTTCACCATTGAGGATAATGTTTGCTGTTGGTTTGTCATATATGGCTTTTATTATGTTGAGGTATGTTCCTTCTATGTCTCCTTTCTGGAGAGTTTTGATCGTAAGTGGGTGTTGAGTTTTGTCAGAGGTTTTCTCTGGATCTATTGAGATAATCATACGGTTTTTATACTTCAATTCATTAATATAGTGTATAGTATTGATTGATTTGCGAATATTGAAGAATCCTTGCATCCTTGGGATAAAGACCACTTCGTCATGATATATGACCTTTTTAATATGTTGTTGGATTTGGTTTGCTAGGATTTTGTTGAGGATTTTTGCATCTATGTTCATCAGTGATATTGGCCTGTAGTTTTCTTTTTTTTGCATCTTTGTCTGGTTTTGTTATTAGGGTGATGTTGGCCTCATAGAATGAGTTTTAGAGCTTGCATTCCTCTGCAATTTTCTAAAAGTGTTTGAGTGTGATAGGTGTTCACTCTTCTCTAAATTTTTGGTAGAATTCACCTGTGAAGCCATCTTGTCCTGGGATTTTGTTTGTTGTTGGAAGATTTTTGAGTTTCAATTTCCATATTTGTGATGAGTCTGTTCAAATTTTATATTCTTCCTGGTTCAATTTTGGAAGGTTATACTTTTCTAAAAATTTTTGCATTTCATCCAAGTTGTCCATTTTATTGATATATAACTGCTCATAGTAGTCTCTTATGATCTTTTGTATTTCTGTGTTGAGTTTTCTCCATTTTCATTTCTAATTTTGTTGTTTTGATTCTTTCCCCTCTTTTTTCCTGATGAGTCTGGTTAACAGTTTGTCTATTTTATTTATTTCCTCTAAGAACCAGCTTTTAGTGTTGTTGATGTTTGCTATAGTCGCCTTCATTTCTTTTTCGTGTATTTCTGCTTAGATTTTTATGATTTCTTTCCTTCTACTAACTTTGGGTTTCTTCTTTTATTTTTTCATGTTACTTTAAGTATAAAGTTAGGTTGTTTATTTGATGTTTCTCTTGTTTCTTGGGGTAAGCTTGTATTGCTATGGACGTCCCTCTTAGCACTGCTTTTACTGAATCCCATAGGTTTTGGATTGTTGTGCTTTCATTTTCATTTGTTTCTATGCATACTTTTATTTCTGTTGTGATTTATTCCATGATCTGTTAGTCAGAAAGGTGCTGTCTAGCCTCCACATGTTTGTATTTTTAATATTTTCCCCCTGTAGTTGACATCTAATCTTACCGCACTGTGATCAAAAAAGATGCTTGAAATGATTTCAATTTCTTTTAATTTGCCAAGGCTAGATTTATGGCCCAGGACATGATCTATCCTGGGGAATGCTCTGTGTGCACTTGAGAAAAAGGTGAAATCCATTACTTTTTGGTGAAATATCTTATAGATATCAATTAGGTCTAACTGGTTCATTGTATCTTTTAAAGCTTATGTTTTCTTGCTAATTTTCTGTTTGGTTGATCTATCCATAGGTATCAGTGGAGTATTAAAGTCCCCCAGTATTATTGTTACTGTTAATTTCCCTTTCATACTTGTTAGCATTCACTTTATGTATTTAGGCGATCCTATGTTGGGTGCATATATATTTAGAATTCTCAGATTGATCCTTTGATCATTATGTAGTGTCATTCTTTGTCTCTTATCATGGCCTTTATTTCAAAGTCTAGTTTATCTGATATGAGTATTGCTACTCCTGCTTTCTTTTGGTTTCCATTTGCATGAAATATCTTTTTCCAATACCTCAATTTCAGGTGAGGACTTCCCTGTAGCTCAAACGGTAAAAAATCTGCTTGCGAAGCTGAAGGCCAGGGTTTGATCCCTTGGTTGGGAAGTTCCTTTGGAGAATGGAATGACAATCCAGTCCAGCGTTCTTGCTTGGAGAATTCTATGGATGGAGAAGCCTGGCATGCTGCAGTCTGTGGTATTACAAACAGTCAGACATGACTGAGCGACTAACACACACTTTCAGTCTGTATGTGACCCTAGGTTTGAAGTGGGTCTCTTGTAGACAACACACATAGGGGCCTTGATTTTGTATCCATTCAGCAAGTCTTTGTCTTTTGGTTTTAGCATTTAAACCATTAACATTTGAGGTAATTATTGATAAGTGATGCTTGGAAAGACTGAAGGAGGGAGAAGAAGACAACAGAGGATGAGATGGTTGGATGGCATCACCGACTCAATGGACATGAGTTTGAGTAAACTCCTGGAGTTGGTGATGGACAGGGAGGCCTAACTTGCTGCGATCCATGGTGTTGCAAAGAGTCAGACATGTTTGAGAGACTGAACTGAACTAATTATCCTGTTACCATTTACTTTTTTGTTTTGGGTTCATTTTTATCTTTTCTGTGTTTCTGTCTAGAGAAGATCCTTTAGCATTTGTTGGAGAGCTGGTTTGGTGGTGTTGAATTCTCTCACCTTTTGTTTGTCTGTAAAGCTTTTCATTTCTCCTTCATATCTGAATGAGATCCATGCTGGGTAGAGCAATCCTGGTTGTAGGTTTTCTCTTTTATCACTTTAAGTGTGTTCTGCCATTCTCTTCTGGCTTGAAGAGTTTCTATCGAAAGATCAGCTATTATCCTTATGGGGATCCCCTGTATGTTATTTGTTGCTTTTCCCTTGCTGCTTTCAATATTTGTTGTTTGTGTTTGACCTTTGTTAATTTCATTAGTATGTGTCTTGGGGTGTTTCACCTTGGGTTTATCTTGTTTGGGACTCTCTGTGTTTCTTGGACTTGAGTGGCTATTTCTTTCCCCATTTTAGGGAAGTTTTTGACTAGTACATCTTCAAGGATTTTCTCATGCCCTTTCTTTTTGTCTTCTTCTGGGACACCTATTCGAATGTTGTTGTGTTTAACATTGTCCCAGAGGTCTCTGAGGTTGTCCTCTTTGCTTTTAAATTTTTTTTTTTCTTTTTTGCTGTCTGCTTCATTTATTTCCACCATTCTATCTTTCACCTCATTTATCCTCTCTTCTGCCTCTGTTATTCTACTGTTGGTTCCCTCCAGAGTGGTTTTCATCTCAGTTATTGTATTGTTCATTATTGATTGCCTCTTCTTTATTTCTTCTAGGTTCTTGTTAAACATTTCTTGCATCTTCTCAATCCTTGTCTCTAGTCTATTTATGTAATTCCATATTGTTTTCAAGATTTTGAATCATCTTTACTATCATTATTCTGAATTCTTTTTCAGGTAGACTCCCTATTGCCTCCTCTTTTGTTTGGTTTGATGGGGTTTTATCATGTTCCTTTACCTGCTTTTTCATTTTGTTTGGATTTCTGTGTTTGGGGTGCCCTTTCTGAAGGCTGTAAGCTTCTGGTTCCTCTTAATTGTGGAGTCTGTTCCCTGTGGGTGGGGTTGGAGCAGTGGCCTGTCAAGATTTCCTGTCTGAAGGAGCTTGAGTCTGTGTTCTGGTGGGTGGAGCGGGATCTCTTCTCTCTGGAATGCAATGAAGTGTCCAGTAGTGAGTTTTGTGGTGTCTATAGGTTTGGCATGGCTTTTGGCAGCCTGTATTTTAATGTTCCCTGTTGTGTTCCTATTTTGCTGTAGAATTAGTGTGGTGTGTCTTGCACTGGAACTTGTTGGCCTTTGGGTGGAGCTTGGTTTCAGTGTTGGTATGGAGACTTTTGGGTGTGCTCTCATCAACTAATGTTCCCGGGAGTCAGGAATTCTCTGATGTTCTAAAGTTCTGGAGTTAAGCCTCCTGCCTCTGGCTTTTGGTCCTTCTCTTACAGTAGCCTCAGACTTCTCCATCCATACAGTACAGAAGATAAAACCTCTAGGTTAATGGTGAGACAATTCTTCACAGCCAGGTACACCCAGAGAGATTCACAGAGTTATACAGAGAAGAGAAGAGGGAGGTGGGAGATACAGATGACCAGGAGGAGAAAAGGGGGAATCAAAAGAGGAGAGAACACCCTAGCTAGTAATTGAATCCCTAAATGCTCTCCACAGACCAGAATACCCATAGAGATTCACAGAGTTACATAGAGAAGAGAAGAGGGAAGGAGATAGGGGAAAAGAGAGAAAAGAGAGAGTCAAAAGGGGAGAGATCAATAGAGCCAGTGATTAAATCCCTCCTTTTGAAGAGATAGGGCCGCCTTTCTAGGTGCCTGGTATCCTCAGCCAGCATTCAGAAGTTGTTTTTGTGAAAGTTGCTCAACATTCAAATGATCTTTGATGAATTTGTGGGGGAGAAAGTGGTCTTCCCGCCCTATTCCTCCACCATCTTGGGACTGCCCCCCAGCTAGAGATATTTTGAAATCCAGTCTATGTCAAACTACTCTCTTATTCTCTTTCAAACATGTGGACACCCAGAGCTTGTAATAATATGACTTATATTGTATTTATCATGTTTCTCCTCTGTTTTATTGGAAGCTCCTTAAGGATAAATACTATCACTTACTGCCTTCAGAAACCCCAGGCACATCATATACATTTCCATGGGGAATACTCATTTCTGGTCTTGAGTTAATTTCTTTTGATTGACTTGACTTTAAAAAATTAATAGAGAACATTTTTTGGATCAGTTTTAGATTCACAGCAAGATTCAGCAGAAGGTACAGAGAAGTAGGTCCTTGTTGTTTATCCATTTGAAGTATAACAGTGTGTACATGTCCATACGAAACTCCCTAACTTTCCCACTAGACTTCATTTTTAAACTGTTTTGGATTTACAAACAATTGAGAAGATAATATAGTGTTCCTGTATAACCAGCACCCAGGATTCCTTATTATTAATGTTCTACATTAACACTGAACATTTGTTATAATTAAGAAACAAATATTGGTACATTATTATTAATTAAAGTCCATTCAGATTTTCTTAGATTTTGTGTAATGTCCTTCTCTGTTCCAGGACCTCATTTAAGGTATCACATTACATATGTCTTGTCTCCTTATGTTGGCTGTGACAGATTCTCAGACTTTGTTTCTCATGACCTTAGTAATTTTAAAGAGTATCAGTTGGATATTTTATAGACTGTCCTTCAATTTGGGTTTAGAAAACCATGTTTTCATGATTAAACTGGGATATAAGTTTTGTAAAGAAGACAAAGAGGTGAAGTGCACTTCAAAACACGTCGTATCAATGATACATACTTTCAACTGATGTTTACTGTGACCGTCTGGCTTGCGCAGTATTTGTCAGCTTTCTCCATGTTACTTCCACACCTGACTCTATGTTGTCCACTTTGGAAGGATGTCCCATACTTAAGGAGTGAGGAGTTATATTATACCACCCTGAGGGAGGAATTTTAGCCCATTGAATACATTAATTACCCATTATTCTTTACCAATATAAATATATGTGCATGTGTGTGCATGCTCAGTCATGTCCACCAGGCTCCTCTGTCAATCGAATTTTTCAGGGAAGAATACAGGAATGGGTTGCCATTTTCTTCTCCAGGGCATCTTCAAGTCCCAGGGACTGAACCCGTGTCTCTTGTGTCTCCTGCATTGGCAGGTGGCTTTACCAGATGACCACCATGAAGCCATGATTTAAATAAATAACTCAATAATTAAGTAAATGAGATGGGAGGAATATCTTCTCCTTCAGTTCAGTTCAGTTGCTCAGTCGTGTCCGACTCTTTGGGACCCCATGAATCACAGCACGCCAGGCCTCCCTGTCCATCACCAACTCCCGCAGTTCATTCAAACTCATGTCCATTGAGTCGGTGATGTCATCCAACCATCTCACTCTCTGTGGTCCCCTTCTCTCCCTGCCCTCAATCCCTCCCAGCATCAGAGTTTTTTACAGTAAGTCACTCCTTGGAAGGAAAGTTATGACCAACCTAGATAGCATATTAAAAAGCAGAGACATTACTTGGCCAACCAAGGTCCGTCTAGTCAAGGCTATGGTTTTTCCAGTGGTCATGTATGGATGTGAGATTTGGACTGTGAAAAAAGCTGATTGCTGAAGAATTGATGCTTTTGAACTGTGGTGTTGGAGAAAACTCTTGAGAGTCCCTTGGACTGCAAGGAGATCCAACCAGTCCATTCTAGAGGAGATCAGTCCTAGGTGTTCATTGGAAGGACTGATGCTAAAGCTGAAACTCCAATACTTTGGCCGCCTCATGCGAAGAATGCAGGTCAGGAAGTAAAATTTCGAACTGGATATGGAACAACAGACTGGTTCCAAATAGGAAAAGGAGTACGTCAAGGTTGTATATTGTCACCCTACTTATTTAACTTATATGCAAGCTGGAATCAAGATTGCCAGGAGAAATATCAATAACCTCAGATATGCAGATGACACCACCCTTATGGCATAAAGTGAAGAGGAACTAAAAAGCCTCTTGATGAAAGTGAAAGAGGAGAGTGAAAAAGTTGACTTGAAACTCAACATTTAGAAAACTAAGATCATGGCATCCGATCCCATCATTCATGGCAAATAAATGGGGAAACAGTGGAAACCGTGCCAGACTTTATTTTGGGGGGCTCCAAAATCACTGCGGATGCTGATTGCAGCATGAAATTAAAAGATGCTTACTCCTTGGAAGGAAAGTTATGGCCAACCTAGATAGCATATTAAAAAGCAGAGACATTACTTTGCCAACCGAGGTCCATCTAGTCGCTTAATTGTGGCAAATTCTTTGCGACCCCATGGACTATAAAGCACACCAGGTTTCCTTGTCCATCACTAACTTCTCCTTACAGCAAGCTTTTAACTATTACATATGGAAACTAAGGGAGAAATAGAACATCACAATTCAGAAAGTACCAAAGTAATAGGTGTTTCAGAAAACCTATTGTTCAACAACCTTTGTTGTTCAGTCACTCTCAGTCATGTCTGACTCTTTGCTACCCCATGGGCAACATGCCAGGGTTCCCTGTCCTTCACCATATCCCAGAGCTTGGTAAAACTCATGTCTGTTGAGTCGGTGATGTCATCCAACCATCTCATCCTCTGTCATCCCCTTCTCTTTCTGCCTTCAATCTTCCCTAGCATCAAGGTCTTATCCAATGAGTCGGCTGTTCTCAGCAGGTAGATAGAGTATTGGAGCTTCAACATCAGTCTCTCCAATAAATATTCAGGATTGGTTTCCTTCAGGTTTAACTGGTTTGATCTGCTTGCAGTACAAGGGACTCTCAAGATCCATTAATGAATGTTAAAATTAGTGGGTGAATGAAGAGAAAAAGGACTTGCACAGTATCAAAGTATTTTCTTAAAGATATTTGTCAACTATACAGTATATCAAAGAGAAATGCAGTAAATTTATAGTGAGAAAACCTTAAAGGCACTAAATACATCAACTTAACCAAGCGGTCAAGGTAATATTTGTCAACTATACAGTATATCAAAGAGAAATGCAGTAAATTTACAGTTAGAAAACCTTAAGACACTAAATACATCAACTTAACCAAGCGGTCAAGGTAATCATCAAGAAAGGCATATTGACATCATGAACCTCTCGATATGATGCACTGAAAAGGAATTTTTTGAATTATTACTTATTTTTTAGAACCCTTGGGATGTTCTACATAGACAGGAATGCCATCTGAAAAGAGAGTTTTGTTTCTTTCTTCTAAATCTATAAACTTTTTTTTTTTACTTTTCTCATGTTTCTGCAATATGACAGGCAGTGTAGTGTTGAATAAGAGTAATGAGAGGAGACATTCTTGCCTTGGTTCTGATCTTGGGGGAAAAATTTAGTTTCTTACCTTCAAGTATGATGTTAGCTACAGGTTTTCTTTAGATACTCTATCAAGTAGAGGAAGTGTCCAGTTTGCTGAGAAGTTCCCCCCCCCCCCCCCGGTGAGTGAATGTTAGATTTTGTGAGATGCTTTATCTGTATTAATTTAAATGATCATAGAATTTTTCTTATTCAGCCTCTTGAATACCTTAAATTGTCTTTAAATGCTGAAACAGCCTTGCATGCTTTGATAAATCCCACTGTGGTGGTATGGGTAATGTTGGCTTTGGTGTATGATGATTAAATCATATAATTTAATTCAATTTTGATAATTTTTAGGGATTTTTGCATCTACATTCTTGTAATGTATTTAACTGGATTTAGAATTAGAGTAATGATGGCTTCATAGAATGAGTAAGAAACTTGTTTCCTTTGTTTTATTTTCTGGAAGAGATCGCAGAGAATAGTGATCGTTTCTTCCTTAAATATTTGGTTGAATTAAAAAATGAAACCGCTGGGCCTTGTGGGGTAGGAAAAAAAGAAATCTAATGTGTAATTGTTTTAAATTATTTACTTTTAATTGTTAATTTTCATTCAATTTATTTAATAGATAAAACATTATGCAGATAATTTCTTTAAAAGATACAGGACTATTTCAGATATAAACCTTTTCAGAGTTTTGGTTATTTGTGTCTTTCAAGGAATTGGTCCATTTCATCAAAATTATCATATTTGTGGGCATAGAATTTTTTAATATTCCATTATTATCTTTTTAATACTCACAGGCTCAGTAGTGATGTCCCATTTTCCATTTGTCATATTAGTAATTTGTGTATTTTCTCTTTTCTCCTTGGTTCAGATCAGTTCAGTTCCGTTGCTCAGTCATGTCCAACTCTCCAAGACCCCATGAATCATAGCACGCCAGGCCTCCCTGTCCATCACCAACTCCCGGAGTTCACGCAAACTCATGTCCACAGAGACGGTGATGCTATCCAGCCATTTCATTCTCGGTCGTCCCCTTCTCCTCCTGCCCCCAAACTTTCCCAGCATCAGAGTCTTTTCCAGTGAGTCAACTCGTCGCATGAGGTGGCCAAAGTATTGGAGTTTCAGCTTTAGCATCAGTCCTTCCAATGAACACCCAAGATTGATCTCTTTTAGAATGGACTGGTTGGATCTCCTTGCAGTACGAGGGACTCTCAAGAGTCTTCTCCAACACCACAGTTCAAAAGCAAGAATTCCTCAGCGATCAGCCCTCTTCACAGTCCAACTCTCACATCCATACATGACCATGGGAAAATCCATAGCCTTGAATAGACGGACCTTTGTTGGCAAAGTAATGACTCTGCTTTTTAATATGCTATCAAGATTGGTCATAACTTTCCTTCCAAGGAGCAAGCGTCTTTTAATTTCATGGCTGCAATCAGCATCTGCAGTGATTTTGGAGCCCGAAAAATTAAAGTCTGACACTGTTTCCACTGCTTCCCCATTTTTTCCCATGAAGTGATGGGACCAGATCTTCGTTTTCTGAATGTTGAGCTTCAAGCCAACCTTTTCACTCTCCTCTTTCCCTTTCATCAAGAGGCTTTTGAGTTCCTCTTCACTTTCTGCCATAAGGGTAGTGTCATCTGCATATCTGAGGTTATTGATATTTCTCCCAGCAATCTTGATTCCAGCTTGTGTTTCTTCCAGCCCAGCGTTCCTCATGATGTACTCTGCATATAAGTTAAATAAGCAAGGTGACAATATACAACCTTGTCATACTCCTTTTCCTATTTGGAACCAGTCTGTTGTTCCATGTCCAGTTCTGACTGTTGCTTCCTGACCGGCATACAGGTTTCTCAAGAGGCAGGTCAGGTGGTCTGGGATTCCCATCTCTTTCAGAATGTTCCACAGTTTATTGTGATCGACACAGTCAAAGGCTTTGGCATAGTCAATGAAGCAGAAATAGATGTTTTTCTGGAACTCTCTTGCTTTCTCCATGATCCAGCGGATGTTGGCAATTTGATCTCTGGTGCCTCTGCCTTTTCTAAAACCTGCTTGAACATCTGGGAGTTCATGGTTCACATATAGCTGAAGCCTGGCTTGGAGAATTTTGAGCATGACTTTACTAGCGTGTGAGATGAGTGCAATTGTACGGTAGTTTGAGCATTCTTTGACATTGCCTTTCTTTGGGATCGGAATGAAGACTGACCTTTTCCAGTCCTGTGGCCACTGCTGAGTTTTCCAAATTTGCTGGCATATTGAGTGCAGCACTTTCACAGCATCATCTTTCAAGATTTGAAATAGCTCAATTGGAATTCCATCACCTCCACTAGCTTTGTTCATCATGATGCTCTCTAAGGCCCACTTGACTTCACATTCCAAGATGTCTTGCTCTAGGTGTGTGATCACGCCATCGTGACTATCTTGGTTGTGAAGATCTTTTTTGTACAGTTCTTCTGTGTATTCTTTCTACCTCTTCTTAATATATTCCACTTCTGTTAGGTCCATACCATTTCTGTCCTTTATCGAGCCCATCTTTGCATGAAATGTTCCCTTGTAATCTCTAATTTTCTTGAAGAGATCTCTTGATTTTCCTATTCTGTTGTTTTCCTCTATTTCTTTGCATTGATCGCTGAGGAAGGCTTTCTTATCTCTTCTTGCTATTCTTTGGAACTCTGTATTCAGCTGCATATATCTTTCCTTTTCTCCTTTGCTTTTCGCTTCTCTTCTTTTCACAGCTATTTGTAAGGCCTCCTCAGACAGCAATTTTGCTTTTTTGCATTTCTTTTCCATGGGGATGGTCTTGGTCCCTGTCTCCTTTACAATGTCACAAACCTCCGTCCAGAGTTCATCAGGCACTCTATCTATCAGATATAGTCCCTTAAATCTATTTCTCACTTCCACTGTATAATCATAAGGGATTTGATTTAGGTCATATCTGACTGATCTACTGGATTTCCCTACTTTCTTCCATTTAAGTCTGAATTTTGCAATAAGGAGTTCATGATCTGAGCCACAGTCAGCTCCTGGTCTTGTTTTGCTAACTGTATACAGCTTCTCCATCTTTGGCTGCAAAGAATATAATCAATCTGATTTTGGTGGTGACCATCTGGTGATGTCCATGTGTAGAGTTTTCTCTTCTGTTGTTGGAAGAAGGTGTTTGCTATGTCCAGTGCGTTCTCTTGACAAAACTCTATTAGCCTTTGCCCTGCTTCATTCCGTGCTCCAAGGCCAAAATTGGCTGTTACTCCTGGTGTTTCTTGACTTCCTACTTTTGCATTCCAGTCCCCTATAATGAAAAGGACATATTTTTTTGGTGTTAGTTCTAAAAGGTCTTGTAGGTCTTCATAGAACCATTCAACTTCGGCTTCTTCAGCGTTACTGGTTGGGGCACAGGCCTGGATTACTGTAATATTGAATGGTTTGCCTTGGAAAGGAACAGAAATCATTCTGTTGTTTTTAAGATTGCATCCAAGTACTGCATTTCAGACTCTTTTGTTGACCATGATGGCTACTCCATTTCTTCTAAGGGATTCCTGCCCACAGTCGTAGATATAATGGTCATCTGAGTTAAATTCACCCATTCCAGTCCATTTTAACTCTCTGATTCCTAGAATGTCTATGTTCACTCTTGCCATCTCCTGTTTGACCACTTCCAATTTGCCTTGATTCATGGACCTAACATTCCAGGTTCCTATGCAATATTGCTCTTTACAGCATCAGACCTTGCTTCTATCACCGGTCACATCCACAACTGGGTATTGGTTTTGCTTCATCCCTTCATTCTTTCTGGATTTATTTCTCCACTGATCTCCAGTAGCATACTGGGCACCTACCGACCTGGGGAATTCCTCATTGAGTATCCTATCATTTTGCCCTTTGATACTGTTCATGGGGTTCTCAAGGCAAGTATACTGAAGTGGTTTGCCATTCCCTTCTCCAGTGGACCACATTCGGCTGTGGCCTATGTGATCAGATCGACTAGTTTCCTGTGATTATGATTTCAGTGTGTCTGCCCTCTGATACCCCCTTGCAATACCTACCGTCTTAGTTGGGTTTCTCTTACCTTGGGCGTGGGATATCACTTCACAGCTGCTCCAAGGAAGCGCAGCCACTGCACCTTACCTTGGATGAGGGGTATCTCCTCAAGGACGCCTCCTGACTTTGAACGTAGAGTAGCTCCTCTCAGCCCTCCTACTTCCGCGCGGCCACTGCCTATTGGACGTGGGGTAGCTCCTCTCGGCCGCAGGCCCTGGCCTCAGGCGTGGGGTAGCTCCTCTCGGCCGCGCCTCTTTGCGTGGTAGGTTGCGCCGAGCCGGCGTCTCTCGCATCTGCGCTGCCGGGGCCGGCATCTCTCCTTGGTTAGCCTGTCTGAAAGTGAAAGTGAAGTCGCTCAGTCGTGTCCAACTGTTTGTGACCCCATGGATGGTAGCCTACCAGGCTCTGCCATCCATGGGATTTTCCAGGCAAGAATACTGGAGTGGGCTGCCATTTCCTTCTCCAGGGGATCTTCCCAACACAGTGATCATACCTGGGTCTCCTGCATTGCAGGCAGATGCTTTACCATCTGAGCCACCAGGGGAGCCAAGGTGTCGACAATTTTACTAATCTTTTCTCTGTTTCTCTATGTTTTCCTGTTTATTTGTCTTCCTGTTTTCAATTCGATTTCTTTTCTTCCATGCTTAATTTGCTCTTCCATCTCTAGTTTCTTAGTTGAAAGCTTAGAATATTGGTTATTATTATCTTTTATATTTTCTGATATATGAATTTAATGCTTTAAATTTCCCACTAAATATTATTTCTGCTGGTCTCCCACATAAGTTGTATTTCCATATTCATTTACTTCAGAATATTTTAAAAATATTTAGATGCTTCTTTGACCCATACGTTATTTGAAAGTGTTTTGTTTCATCTCCAAATATTTTGAGGATTTCCAGCTATCTTTCTTGTTATTGCTTTCTAGTTTTATTCCTTTGTACTTTGAGAATGTACAAATTTTTAAATTTGTAACGGTATTTTGTATGGCTCAAAGTGTGATCTGTCTTGGTGAATGTTCCATGTGAGCTTGAGAGAAATGCTTCTCAACAGCTCTTACTGTGGTTGGATGAAATATTCTAGATATGTCAGTGAGATCCAGCTGATTAATGGGGCTATTGAGCTCAACTCTGCCTTATGGATTTTATGCTTGCTTGATTTATTAATTACTGAAAAAAGAATGCTGATGATTTGAATTACAATAGTAGCTTTGTATATTTTCCTTGCAGTTCTATTAGTTTTTCTCTCAAGTAATTTTATATATATATGTATATATTTGGTGGTTCAGTTCAGTCCAGTCCAGTTGCTCAGTCATGTCTGACTCTTTATGACCCCATGGACTGCAGCATGCCAGGCCTCCTCCTTGTACATCACCAGCTCCTGGAGTTTACTAAAAGTCATGTCCATTGAGTCGGTGATGCCATCCAACCATCTCTTCCTCTGTCCTCCCCTTCTCCTCCCACCTTCAATCTTTCCTAGCATCAAGGTCTTTTCAAATGAGCCAGTTCTTCGCAACAGGTGGCCAAAGTATTGGGGTTTCAGATTCAACATCAGTCCTTCCAATAATCATTCAGGACTGATATACTTTAGGATGGACTGGCTTGATCCTTGCAATCCAAGGGACTCTCAAGTGTCTTCTCCAACACCACAGTTCAAAAGCAGTTCAATTCTTTGACACTCAGCTTTCTTTATAGTCCAAATCTCACATCCACACATGACTACTGGAAAAACCATAGCCTTGACTAGACGGGCCTTTGTTGGCAAAGTAATGTCTCTGCTTTTTAATATGCTGTCCAGGTTGGTCATAGCTTTCCTTCCAAGGAGGAAGCGTCTTTTAATTTCATGGCTGTAGTCACCATCTGCAGTGATTTTTGGAGCCCCCCAAAATAAAATCTGTTGAAAGGTTGTTCTTTACCAGCTGAATTATCTGAACCATGAAAGACGCCGGGATTCTTGGCCTCCAGAGGAGAAGAATTCAATCCGGGACCAGAGACGAGGGTTGATTGCTCAGACCTTTTGTGCAATGAAGTTTAATTAAAGTATAAAAGAGATAGAGAAAGCTTCTGACATAGACATCAGAAGACAGCAGAAAGAGTGCCCCCTCGCTAGTGTTAGCAATGGAGTTATATAACTTTTAATTAATTATTACAATGAATCAAAAGAATGTCTGGAGGTTGTAAAGATCTTACTAGACCCACTCCCATAATTTACATTTTAAGATAACAAGATTACCCAGAAGGATTTTTCCAGAAACTGTCCTCAAGCAGGATACATTATTGTTATATAACCCTAAGGAATGGAGAGGAAAAACAAGTTTGTGCTTTCCTCCTCCTTGGGAACTCCAGACCCTTATATACTTGGGGACCCCTGGACTTCTTATCAACCAGGCTAGAAATAGACCCTCTCACTGCCTCTGTTTCCACTGTTTCTCCATCTATTTGCCATGAAGTGATGGGACCAGGTGCCATGATCTCAGTTTTCTGAATGTTGAGCTTTAAGCCAACTTTTTCACTCTTTTCTTTCATTTCCATCAAGAGGCTCTTTAGTTTTTCTTCATTTTCTGCTGTAAGGGTGGTGTCATCTGCACATCTGAGGTTACTGATATTTCTCCCAGCAATCTTGATTCCAGCTTGTGCTTCATCCAGTCCAGCGTTTCTCATGATGTACTCTGTATATACGTTAAATAAGCAGGATGACAATATACAGCCTTGACGTACTCCTTTTCCTATTTGGAACCAGTCTGTTGTTCCATGTCCAGTTCTCACTGTTTCTTCCTGACCTGCATACAGATTTCTCATGAGTCAGGTCAGGTGGTCTGGTATTCCCATCTCTTAAAGAATTTTCCTCCGTTTGTTGTGATCCACACAGTCAAAGGCGTTGGCATAGTTAATAAAGCAGAAATAGATGTTTTTCTGGAGCTCTCTTGCTTTTATGATGATCCAGCAGATGTTGGCAATTTGATCTCTGGTTCCTCTGCCATTTCTAAAACCAGCTTGAACATCTGGAAGTTCATGGTTCATACATGGTTGAAGCCTGGCTTAGAGAATTTTGAGCATTACTTTACTAGCATAGTAGAACAGTATGAAGGATTGTTTTATTTCCTTGGAGCATTTACCCCTTTAGCATTATGTAATATTCTTCTCCATCCCTGAACATTTTCCTTTCTCTGAAGTCAGCTTTGTCTGAAATTAAAGTAGCTACTCTAAGTTTCCTTTCATTAGTATTAGCCTATGAATCTTTCTATATTCCTTGACATTTTTTGTTGTTATGGCTGTATACTAGCAATATAAAATTCACCATACAACCATTTAAAATTGTGCAATTCTGTACAGTTAATATACCAACAATGATGTGCAAACATCAAAACTATGGAGTCCCAGAACATTTTCATCACTCCAAAAGGAAACTACGTACTAAGTAGTCTATCCACAATCCCCCTTCTTCTGGCCCCAGATACAATTAATCCACTTTCAGTCTCTATGGGTTTACCTATTCTGAATATTTCACATAAATGGAATCTTACTTGAGGCTTTTGGTATCCAGTTTCTTTCACTTAGATTGATGTGATCAAGGTTCGTCCATGTTGAAGGATGTATCATTACTTAATTCCTTGCTATTAAAATAAAAATATTCTATTGCCTGAAAATACCACATTTTTTTTTCTTTATATGTTAACAAGCATTTGGGTTGGTTTTGGATGCTGTTCAGTCGCTCAGTCATGTCAATGATGCTTTCCAACTATCTCGTCCTCTGTCATCCCTTTCTCCTCCTGCCTTCAATCTTTCCCAGCATCAGTCTTTTGTAATGATTCAGCTCATTGCATCAAGTGGCTGAAGTTTTGGAGCTTCAGCTTCAGCATCTATCCTTCCAATGAATATTCAAAGTTGATTTCCTTTAGGAATGACTGGTTTTATCTCATTGCTGTTCAAGAGACTCTCAAGAGTCTTCTCCAACACCACAGCTCAAAAGCATCAATTCTTCGGCACTCAGCTTTCTTTATAGTCCAACTCTCACATCCATATATGACTACTGGGAAAACCATAACTTTGAATAGATGGACCTATATTGACAAAGTGATATCTCTGCTTTTTAATATGCTATCTAGGTTTGTCATAGCTTTTCCTCCAAGGAGCAAGTGTCTTTTAATTTCATGGCTGCAGTCACCATCTGCAGTGATTTTGGAGCCCAAGAAAATAAAGTCTGTCACTGTTTCCATAGTTTCCCCATCTATTTGCCATGAAGTGACTGGATTCCATGATCTTCATTTTTTGAATATTGACTTTTAAGCCAGCTTTTTTATTCTCTTTCATGTTCATCAAGAGGCTCTTTAGTTCCTCTTTGCATTCTGCCATAAAGATGGTGTCATCTGCATTTGTGAGGTTATTGATATTTCTCCCGGCAATCTTGATTCCAGCCTGTGCTTCCTCCAGCCCAGCATTTCTCATGATGTACTCTGCATATAAGTTAAATAAGCAGGGTGACAATATACAGCCTTGACGTACTCCTTCCCCAATTTGGAACCAATCTGTTGTTGGTTTTAACTGTCATTTCTTGACCTGCATACAGGTCTCAAAGGAGGCAAGTAAGGTGGCCTGGTATTCCCATCTTTTTAAGAATTTTCCACAGTTTGTTGTGATCCATACAGTCAAAGGCTTTAGCGTAGTTAATGAAGCAGATATTCTTTTGGAATTCTCTTGCTTTTTCAATGAACCAATGGATGTTGGCAATTTAATTTCAGGTTCCTCTGTCTTTTTAAAATCCAGCTTAAACATCTGGGGGTTCTCAGTTCATGTACTGTTAAAGCCTGGGTTAGAGAATTTTGAGCATTACTTTGCTAGCATGTGAAAAGAGAACAATTGTTTGATTGTTTGAACATTCTCTGACACTGGAAATTGTGACTAATGCTGCAGTTAACATCTGTGCACACATTTATCTTGAATGCCTGTTTTAATTCTTATGGATATACATCTAAATGTGGAAATGCTGAGTGAGTAAATGAAGGTCTCTCAGTAGTGTCTGACTCTTTGCGACCCTATGGATTATATATTCCATGGAATTCTCCAGGCCAGAATACTGGAGTGGGTAGCCTTTCCTTTCTCCAGGGGATCTTCCCAACCCAAAGATCGAAACCATGTCTCCTGCATTGCAGGTGGATTCTTTACCAGCTGAGCCACAAGGGAAGCCTAAGTATAACATTTAAAATGCTGTGTTTAACACTTTGAAGAACCCAAACTGTCTTCTACTGCACCTGCTTTATTTTACATTCCCACCAGCAATGTATTGTGATTCCACTGTATTCATATCTTGGCCAATACTTGATATTTTCTATTTTTTATTATTGTCATTCTGGTTTATGTGAAGTGGTATATCATTGTGGTTTGGATTTTCATTTCCTTTATGACTAATTATATTGAATATTTTCATGTATTTATTGGCCACTTGTACCTTTTTCTGAGAAATGTGAATTCAAGTCTTTTGCTTATTTTTAAATTGAGTTGGTTGTCTTTTTTCTCGTTGAGTGGTAAGAGTTCTTTATGCTGGGTACTACACACTTATCTGATATATAGTTAAAAGTATGTTGTTCAGTTCTGTGCATTATCTTCTATTTTTCTCAGTAGCATTCTTTGCAGCATGAAAATTTTTAATTTTGAGGATGCACAATTTATCTATTTTTCCTTTGTTACTTGTTCAACTAAGTTCAGTCGCTCATTCGTGTTTGACTCTTTGCGACCCGATGGACTGCAGCACACCAGGCTTCCCTGTCCATCACCAACTCTAGTTTACTCAAACTCATGTCCATTGAGACAGTGACGCCAACCAACCATCTCATCATCTGCATTCCCCTTCTCCTCCCGCCTTCAATCTCTTCCATCAAAATCTTTTCCAGTGAGTCAGTTCTTCGCATCAGGTGGCCAAATTATTGGAGTTTCATCTTCTTCATCAGTCCTTCCAATGAATATTCAGGACTGGTTTCCTTTAGGATGGAGTGGTTGGATCTCCTTGCAGTCCAAGAGACTCTGAAGAGTCTTCTCCAACACCACAGTTCAAAAGCATCAATTTTTGGTACTCAGCTTTCTTTATAGTCCAGCTCTCACAATATGACTACTGGAACAACCATACCTTTGCCTAGATGGACCACTGTTTGAAAAGTAATGTCTCTGCTTTTTAATATGCTGTCTAGTTTGGACACGACTGAGCGACTGAACTGAACTGAACTATTTTGGTCATAATTTTTCTTCCAAGGAGCAAGGGTTTTTTAATTTCATGGCTTCAGTCACCATCTGTAGTGATTTTGGAGCCCCCCAAAATAAAATCTCTCACTGTTTCCTTTGTTTCCCCATCTATTTGCCATGAAGTGATGGGACTGGATGCCATGATCTTAGTTTTTTGAATGTTGAGCTTCAAGCCAACTTTTTAACTCTTCTCTTTCACTTTCATCAAGAGGCTCTTTAGCTCTTCACTTTCTGCCATAAGTATGGTGTCGTCTGCATATCTGAGGTTACTGATGTTTCTCCTGGCATTCTTAATTCCAGAATGTGCTTCATCCAGCGTGGCATTTCACATGATGTACTCTGCATATAAGTTAAATAAGCAGGGTGACAATATACAGCCTTGACTACCTACTTTCCCGATTTTAAACCAGTCTTTTGTTCATGTCCATCTCTCACTGTTGCTTCTTGACTTGCATACAGATTTCTCAGAAAGCAGGTAAGGTGGTCTGATATTCCCATTGTTCATTTGATGTCATATCTAAGAAACCATCAACAAATCCAAAGTTATGAGAACCTATTGGTATATTTCTTCTAAAAGTTTTATAGTTTTAGCCCTTTTCTGATATATATATATATATATATATATATATATATAATTAGCCCTTTGTCTAGAATTTTGATCCACTTTGAGAGCTTTCAGAATTTTTTTGTATATGATGTAATGTCAGCGTCTAGCATCATACTTTTACGTGTGGACACCCATTTCTTCTAGTGGTATTAGAGTTTTATTACTTTAGATCTTCTACTTAGCTGATCTACTTTAATTTTTGTATGGCATAAGGCGAGATCCAAGATTATTCTCTAATCTGGATATCCATTTGCCCCAAAACCATTTGTTGAAAAGAATATTTTCCCCATTGAATTATCTCCACATCATTGTCAAAAATTAATTGACCATCAATGTTTCAGTTTATTTCTGGGCTCTCTATTCTATTGATCTATACGTCCACCCTATGTTTTGTTGTTCAGTCACTCATTCATGTCCATCTCTTTGCAACCCTATAGACTGCAGCATGCCAGGCTTTCCTGTTCTTCACCATCTCCCAGACCTTGCTGAAACTCATGTCCATTGAGTCAGTGATGGCATTCAACCATCTCATCCTCTGTCATCCCCTTCTCCTCCTGCCTTCAATTTTTTCTCTTGCATTTTTTATGACCAACAGATGTTGGCAATTTGATCTCTGGTTCCTCTGCCTTTTCTAAATCCAGCTTGAACATCTGGAAGTTCTCAGTTTACATACTGTTGAAGCCTGGCTTGGAGAATTTTGCGCATTACTTTGCTAGCATGTGAAATGATTGCAACTGTGTGGTAGTTTGAAAATTCATTGTCATTGTCCTTCCTTTGAGATTGAAATGAAAACTGACATTTTGCAGTCCTGTGGCCACTGCTAAGTTTTTCAATTTTCCTGACAAATTGAGTGCAGCACTTTAATAGCATCATTTTAAGTATTTTAAATAGCTTAACCTGAATTTCATCACCTCCACTAGCTTTGTTCCTAGTGATGCTTCCTAAGGCCCACTGACTTCCCACTCCACAATGTCTGGCTCTAAGTGACTGATCACACCATCATGGTTATCTGAGTAATTAAGATCTCTTTTTGTATAGTTCTTCTTTGTATTCTTGCCACCTCTACTTAATATCTTCTGCTTCTGTTAGGCCCATAATATTTTTGTCCTTTATTGTGCCCATTTTTGCATTAACTGTTCCCTTTTCTTGATGAGACCTCCAGTGTTTCCCATTCTGTTGCTTTCCTCTATTTCTTTGCATTGTTCACTTAGGTAGTCTTTTTTTTTTTTTTAAATCTCTCCTTGCTATTCTTTGGAACTCTGCATTAAGTTGGATATATCTTTCCTTTTCTTCTTTGCCTTTAGCTTCTCTTATTTTCTCATGTATCTGTAAGGCCTCTTCAGACAACCATTTTACCTTCTGGCAGTTCTTTTTCTTGGGGATGGTTTCGATCACCACCTCCTGTACAATGTTACAAACCTCCAGCCATAGTTTTTCAGGCACTCTGTCTATCAGATCTAATCCCTTGAATCTATTTGTCACTTCCACTGTGTAATCATAAGGATTTGATTTAGGTCACTATATTTTTTATTGTGCCTTATAATAAGTTTGAAATTGGGAAACGAGCCCTCCCATTTTGTTCCTCTCTTTCAAGAATATTTTGAGTAACTGGGATCTCTGGCAATTTCACATAAATGTATGATCAACTTTTTAATTCCTGAAAAACACACTTTTAGGATTTTGATGTCACTGTTCAGTAGCTCAGCATTTCCAAATCTTTGTAACTCCATGGATTGTAGCATGCCAAGCTTCACTGTCCCTCACTATCTCCTGGAGTTTGCACAAACTCATGTCCATTGTGTTAACAATTTTGATAGGGAGAACATTGACTCTGCAGATTACTTTGGGGAAGAATTCCCATCTTAAAATATTGTTTTCCAAATTTATTTGCATAGCCTTTCTTTAAATTATTTCAGCAATGCATTATAGTTTCAAGTCTTGCACCTCATTTATTCAATGTATCCCAAAGTATTTTATTCTGTTTTTTTATATTTTTTCCTTGTCTTTATTTATTTATTTATTTTTATTGGAGGCTAATTATTTTACAATATTATATTGGCTTATGCTATTGTAAGTAGAGTTATTTTCTTAGTTTTCATTTCAGGTTGTTCATTGTCAGTGTACTGAAATACAACTGATTTTTGAATGTTTATCTTATACCCTGAAACTTTTGCTGAATCCATGTATTTACATTGATAGACTTTTGTGTGTATATCCTTTAGGATTTCAAGTATGTAGGACAATGTAATCTGTAAATAGAGATAATTTTTACTTCTTCATTCAAAAATTTAATATCTCATTTCTTTATCTTAACTAAGTACAGTGGCTAGAAGTTCCTGTACAATGTCAAATTTTGTTGTTCAGTCACCAAGTTGTGTCCGACTCTTTGGGACCCCATAGACTGCAGAATGTCAGGCTTCCCTAACCTTCACCATCTCCTGGAGTTTGCCTTAGTTCATTCATGTCCATTCAATCGGTGATGCCATCCAAACATCTCATCTTCTGTTGTCTTCTTCTTCTGCCTTCAATAGCAGTGGCAAACACAGGATTCCTTTAATAGCTCCTGGTTTTAGAGGGAAAAACTTTTAGTTTTTCAGAATTGAATGTGATGTTAACTATGTCCAGTTCAGTTCAGTTCAGTCGTTCAGTCGTGTCTGACTCTTTGCGACCCCATGAATCACAGCACGCCAGGCCTCCCTGTCCATCACTAACTCCCGGAGTTCACTCAAACTCATGTCCATAGAGTCGGTGATGCCATCCCGCCATCTCATTGTTAACTATGTGCTTTTCATTAAAACGTCTGTTATCAAGGGAGAAGTTTTACTTTTTTTTGGTTCTGCTAGGTTTCTGTGTGTTTTTATTAGGAAGACATGTTGGATTTTGACAAATGCTTTTTGTGTATCAATTGAGATGATTGTGTGTTTTTTCCCTTCCTTTTATTAATGTCAAATATTACTTTGATTTTCACATATTGAATGACCTTAACAATCCTGGAATAAATCTCACTTGTCATGGTTGATGATACTTTAATATTCTGTTGGATTCCATTTGTTAGCATTTTGTTAAGAACTGTTGTATCCACAGTCATCCCTTGCTATTCCCATGGGATTAACCTCAGATACCAAAACTAATCTTCAAGTACCAGAATTAATCTGCATGTTCCAAAATTAATCTGCAGGTACCAAAATCCACAAAGGCTTAAATCTCATAGTTGGCCCTCTGAATCCATGGTCCTGCATTCATGGATTCAACCACATGCAAATAAGGTAGTACTATAATGTTTATTGAAAAAATATCTGCATATAAATGGACCCATACTGCAGTTCAAACCCATATTGTTCAAGGGTTCATAAGAGATGTTGGTCAGTGTGTGCGAGCATGCTCAGTCGTTTAAAATATGCCTGACTCTTTGCAACCTCATGAACTGTAGCCGACCAAGTTCCTCTGTCCATGGGAATTCTCCATGCAAGAATGCTGGAGTGAGTTACCATGTCTTCCTCCAGTGGATCTTCCTGACACAGGGCTCTAACCAACATCACTATGTCTCCTGAACTGGCAGAGGGGTTCTTTACAACTAGCGACAACTGGGAAGCCAGTATTGGTCAGTAGTTTGTTATTTGTCTTGTTTCTACCTGGTTTTGGTGTTCAGTTCAATTCAGTTTAGTTCAGTCTCTCAGTCGTGTCCGACTCTTTGCGACCCCATGAACCACAGCACGCCAGGCCTTCCTGTCCATCACCAACTCCCGGAGTTTACTCAAACTCATGTCCATCGAGTCGGTGATGCCATCCAGCCATCTCATTCTCTGTAGTCCCCGTCTCCTCCTACCCCCAATCCCTCCTAGCATCAGAGTCTTTTCCAGTGAGTCAACTCGTCACATGAGGTGGCCAAAGTATTGGAGTTTCAGCTTTAGCATCAGTCCTTCCAATGAACACCCAGGACTGATCTCCTTTAGAATGGACTGGTTGGATCTACTTGCAGTCCAAGGGACTCTCAAGAGTCTTCTCCAGCACCACAGTTCAAAAGCATCAATTCTTCGGTGATCAGCTTTCTTCACAGTCCAACTCTCACATCCATACATGACCACGGGAAAAACCATAGCCTTGACTAGACAGACCTTGCTTGGCAAAGTAATGTCTCTGCTTTTTAATATGCTATCTAGGTTGGTCATAACTTTCCTTCCAAAGAGTAAGAGTCTTTAAATTTTCTGGCTGCAATCAGCATCTGCAGTGATTTTGGAGCCCAAAAAAATAAATTCTGACACTGTTTCCACTGTTTCCCCATCTATTTCCTATGAGAATGACTTAAGAAATAGAGGAAGAAAACATAATTAACTTAAACTAGAAAAGCTGGGACATAACTATGGATCTTACACTTAATTAGCTAAAAATTTATCAATTTTGTGGATCTTTTCTAAAGACTAACTGTATTTCAGTGATTTTTGTTTTCTGTGTCTCTATTTTGTTTTCCATTTATTCTTTTTCTTATATTTATTAATTTTTTTTTCTGCTAGATTTGCTTTTCTAGTTACTTCAGGCAAAAAGTTATGTTGCTGTTTTGAGACTTTTCTTTTTAAAACTTGAGATAAAATACATTTAACATATAAAGTTTACCATCTTAACCATTTTTAAATGTACTGTTTAGAAGTTTAAATAAATTTACATTACTGTGCAACCAATATCTAGAAAAATTTCATCTTTCAAAACTTAATTTCTATATTCATTAAACATCAACACACATCCTCCCCCTTCCCTTAGCTCCTGACAACCACAATTCTAATTTCTATTTTTAAGTGTTTGACGTTTCTCAGTACCTCATATAAATGAAATATAGTACCTGACTTTATTGTAACAGGGTTATTTCAATTAGGATAATGTTTGCGGTATACATTCACATTGTATCATATGTTAGAATTTCCTCCCTTTGTAGTTTATACTTTAAATTTAATATTCCAGTGTATACATGTAGCACATTTTGTTTGTCAATACATTGGCCAATATACTTATAATTTCTTCTAGCTTTTGGCAGTTGTAAATAATGCTTTTGTGAACATGGATGCACAAATATCTCTCTGAGACTCTACTTTCAGTGCTTTTATATATATAACCAGAAATGGCATTGCATGAGTTGTGCACATTCAGTCTTATAACCTCTTTGAAACCCAATAGACTATAGCCCGCCAGGATCCTCTGTTCATGGAATTTTTCAGGCAAGAATATTGGAGCAGGTTGCCATTTCCTTCTACAGAGGATATTCCCAACCCAGGTATTGAACCCCTGTCTCTTACATTTCCTGCATTGGCAGACAAGCTCTTTACCAGCTGAGCCACCAGGGAAGCCAGTAGTTCATGGGTTAAATGGTGATGATATTTTTAATTTTTTTTAATATTTTAATTATTGAGGAATTACCATATTGCATTTCATAGTAGTTGCACAACTATATTACCACCAATAGTGCCCATGGGTCTCTATTTCTCTACATCCTGACCAACATTTGTTATTTTTCTGCTTATTCTTTTTTGTTTTTGATAGCAGTCATCCTAATGAGTATGGGGTAATATCACAGTGGGACTTGATTTGCATTTCACTAATGCCAGGCTTCAAAAATACGTGAACCGTGAACTTCCAGATGTACAAGCAGGTGTTAGAAAAGGCAGAGGAACCAGAGATCAAATTGCCAACATCTGCTGCATCATGGAGAAAGCAAGAGAGTTCCAGAAAAACATCTATTTCTGCTTCATTGACTATGGCAAAGCCTTTGATTGTGTGGATCACAACAAACTGTGGAAAATTCTTTAAGAGATGGGAATAACAGACCACCTGACCTGCCTCTTGAGAAACCTGTATGCAGGTTAGGAAGCAACAGTTAGAATTGGACATGGAACAACAGACTGGTTCCAAATAGGAAAAGGAGTACGTCAAGGCTGTATATTGTCACCCTGCTTATTTAATTTATATGCAGAGTACATCATGAGGAACGCTGGACTGGAAGAAGCACAAGCTGGAATGAGATTGCTGGGAGAAATATCAATAACCTCATATGTGCAGATGACACCAACTTTAAAAGTGAAGAGGAGGTAAAAAGCCTTTTGATGAAAGTGAAAGAGGAGAGTGAAAAAGTTTGTTTTAAGCTCAACATTCAGAAAACTAAGATCATGGCATCTGGCCCCATCACTTCATCGGAAATAGATGGGGAAACAGTGGAAACAGTGTCAGACTTTATTCTTTTGGGCTCCGAAATCACTGCAGACGCTGATTGCAGCCATGAAATTAAAAGACGCTTGCTCCTTGGAAGGAAAGTTATGACCAACCTAGATAGCATATTAAAAAGCAGAGCCATTATTTTGCCAACCAAGGTCCATCTAGTCAAGGCTATGGTTTTTCCCATGGTCATGTATAGATGTGAGAGTTGGACTGTGAAGAAAGCTGATCGCCAAAGAATTGATGCTTTTGAACTGTGGTGCTGGAGAAGACTCTTGAGAGTCCCTTGGACTGCAAGTAGATCCAACCAGTCCATTCTAAAGGAGATCAGTCCTGGGTGTTCGATACTGAAGCTGAAGCTCTAGTACATTGGCCACCTCATGCTACGAGTTGACTCACTGGAAAAGACTCTGATACTGGGAGGGATTGGGGGCAGGAGGAGAAGGGGACGACAGAGAATGAGATGGCTGGATGGCATCACCGACTCGATGGACATGAGTCTGAGGGAACTCCGGGAGTTGGTGATGGATAGGGAAGCCTGCCGTGCTGTGATTCATGGGGTCACAATGAGTCGGACACGACTGAGCGACTGAACTGAACTGAACTGAAAGAGACTAGATCGGATAGACAGAGTGCCTGATGAACTATGGATGGAGGTTCGTGACACTGTACAGGAGACAGCAATCAAGACCATCCCCAAGAAAAAGAAATGCAAAGAAGCAAATGGCTGTCTGAGGAGTCCTTGCAAATATCTGTGAAAAGAAGTGAAATGAAAAGCAAAGGAGAAAAGGAAAGATATACCTATTTTAATGCAGACCTCCAAAGAATAGCAAGGAGAGATAAGAAAGCCTTCCATAGTGATCAATGCAAAGAAAGAGAGGAAAACAATAGAAAAGAAAGACTAGAAATCTCTTCAAGAAAATTAGAGATACCAAGGGAACATTTCATGCAAAGATGGGCTCAATAAAGGACAGAAATTGTATGGACCTAACAGAGGTGGAATATATTAAGAAGAGGTGGAAAGAATACACAGAAGAACTGTACAAAAAACATATTTATGACTGAGATAATCACCATGGTGTGATCAGTCACCTAGAACCCGACATCCTGGAATGTGAAGTCAAGTGGGCCTTAGGAAGCATGACATCGGACAAAGCTAATGGAGGTGATGGAATTCCAGTTGAGCTATTTCAAATCCTGAAAGACAACGCTGTGAAAGTGTTGCACTCAATATGTCAGCAAATTTGGAAAACTCACCAGTGGCCTCAGGACTTGAAAAGGTCAGTTGTCATTGCAATCCCAAAGAGAGATAATGCCAAGGAATGCTCAAACTACCACACAACTGCATTCATCTCACACACTAGTAAAGTAATGCTTAAAATTGTCCAAGTCAGGCTTCAGCAATATGTGAACAGTGAAATTCCAGATGTTCAAGCTGGTTTTAGAAAAGGCAGAGGAACCAGAGATCAAATTGCCAACATCTGACGAATCATCAAAAAAGTAAAAGAGTTCCAGAAAAACATTTATTTCTGCTTTATTGTCTATGACAAAGCCTTTGACTGTGTGGATCACAACAAACTGGAAAATTCTTCAAGAGATGGGATTACCAGGCCACCTGACCTGCCTCTTGAGAAACCTGTATGCAGGTCAGGAAGCAACAGTAGAACTGGACATGGAACAACAGACTGGTTTCAAATAGGAAAAACAGTAGGTCAAGACTGTATATTGTCACCCTGCTTATTTAACTTATATGCAGAGTACATCATGAGGAACTCTGGGCTGGAGAAGCACAAGCTGGAATCAAGATTACTGGGAGAAATCTCAATAACCTCAGATATGCAGTTGACACCACCCTTATGGCAGAAAGTGAAGAAGAAATAAAGACCCTCCTGGTGAAAGTGAAAGAGGAGAGTGAAAAAGTTGACTTAAAGCTCAACATTCAGAAAACTAAGATCATGGCATCTGGTCCCATCATTCATGGCAAATAGATGGGGAAACCTTGGAGACAGTGGCTGACTTTATTTTTCTGGGCTACAAAATCACTGCAGATGGTGACTGCAGCCATGAAATTAAAAGATGCTTACCCTTTGGAAGGAAAGTTATTACTAACCTAGAGAGCATATTAAAAAGCAGAGACTTTACGTTAACAACAAAGGTCCGTTTAATCAAGGTTGATTTTTCCAGTGGTCATGTATGTGACCATAGAAGTGAGAGTTGTACTATAAAGAAAGGTAAGTGCTGAAGAATTGATGCTTTTAAACTGTGGTGTTGGAGAAGCCTCTTGAGAGTCCCTTGGACTCCAAGGAGATCCAACCAGTCCATCCTAAAGGAGATCAGTCCTGGGTGTTTATTGGAATGACTGATGTTGAAGCTGAAACTCCAATACTTTGGCCACCTGATGCGAAGAGTTGACTCATTTGAAAAGACTCTGATGTTTGGAAAGATTGAGGGCAGGAGCAAAAGGGGACAACAGTGGATGAGATGGTTGGATGGCATCACTGACTCGATGGACATGGGTTTGGGTGGACTCTGGTAGTTGGTGATGGACAGGAAGGCCTGGTGTGCTGCGGTTCATGGGGTCGAAAAGAGTCGGAAATGACTGAGCGACTGAACTGAACTGAATTTAACTGAATGGTTAATGAAATTGAATTCTATTCATACACTTGTTGGCCAGTTTTGTATTTTCTTTTAATTAACTTTTTTTGAAATATGGTTGTTTTATAATGTTGTGTTAGATTCTATTGTACAACAAATTGAATCAGCTATATCCATACATCAGTTCAGTTAAGTTCAGTCGCTCAGTCGTGTCTGACTCTTTGCGACCCCATGAATCACAGCACGCCAGGCCTCCCTGTCCATCACCAACTCCCGGAGTTCACTCAAACCCACGTATATTTCCTCTTATTTGGATTTCCTTCCCATTTAGGTCACCCAGGTCATAGAGCAGGATTCCCCGAGCTATACAGTAGGTACTAATTAATTTTCAGTTTTATAAATAGTATGAATTGTGTATAGATGTTAATCCTCATTTCCCAATTCATTCCACCCTCCCTTCCTCACTTTGATATCCTTATGTTTGTTCTCTACACGTGTCTTTATTTGTGTTTTACCAATAAGATGATCTATATCATTTTTCTAGATTTCATGTATGCGTGTTTATATATAATAATTGTTTTTCATTTTCTGAATTACTTCACTCTATATGATAGTCTCTAGGTTCATGCATGTCTCCACAATTGAAAAAAATTAATTATTTTCATGGCAGACTAATTTTCCACTGTATGTATGTACCACATCTTCTTTATCCATCCCTCTCTTAATAGACATTTAGATTGCTTCCATGTCCTTGCTGCCAAGTGTGCTTGCAGCAAATGGTGCTACAAAGAACATTCGGGGAGATATAACTTGTATTATAGTTTTCTCTGGGTATAAACCCAGTAATAGGATTGCTGAGTCTTATTGGGGTTCTATTTTTAGTTCTTTTTTTTAATGGAACTTGCATAGTGTTCTACATAGTGGCTGTGTCAATTTGCATCCTCAAATTGACAAGTGCAAGTGGATTCCATTTTGTCCACACCCTCTCCAGAATTTACTGTGTGTAGATTTTGTGATGATGGCATTCTGACAGATGTGAGATGATACCTCATTGTAGTCTTGATTTGCATTTCTCTAATACTGAGAAATGTTGAGCATCTTTTCATGTTCCTCTGGGCCATTTATATGTCTTCTTTCAGAAAAAAAAAGTCTCTTTAGGTCATCTGTCCATTTTTAATTTTTTTTTATATTGAGTTTTATGAACTGCTTCTATATTTTGGAGATCTATTCTTTGTTGGTTACTTCATTTGTATTTTTTGAAATATAGTTGTATTTTATACATTATAAAATACATTGTATTTTATGGAAATGTTCTCTAATTCCAAGGCTAGTCTTTTTGTCATGTTTATAGTTTCCCTTGCTGTGCAAAAGCCTTTAAGATAATTAGGTCCACTTTGTTAGTTTTTGTTTTTATTTTTATTGCTCTAGGAGATAGGTTAAAAAGATCCTGCTTCAATTTATGTCAAAGAGTGGTCTGCCTATGTTTTCTTCAAAAAATTTCAAATTCCCTGGCCTTACATTCAGGTGTTTAATCTATTTTTGTGTATGATATTAGAGAGTGTTCTAATTTCATTGTTTTAGATATAGCCCTCCAGTTTCCCCAGCACCATTTATATAAGAGAATTTCTTATCTCCATTGTATATTCTTTCCTCCTTTGTCACAGATTAGGTAACATATGTACATGAGTTTATCTCTGGGCTTTCTGTCTTGTCCCATTTATCTTTCTTTATTTCTTTTTTTTTTTTTTTTTGGTGCCAGTACCATACTGTCTTGATTACTGTAGCTTTGTAGTATAATCTGAAGTCAGGGAGCCTAATTCCTTCATCTGGTATTCTTTCTCAAGATTGCTTTCGGTATTCTGGTTCTTTGGGTCTCATATAAATTATCCATTTTTCTGATACAGTTCTGTGAAAAATGCCTTTGGTAATTTTATAGGGATTGCATTGAATCTGTAGATTGCTCTGGGTAGTAGAGTCATTTTCACAGTATTGATTCTTTCAATCCAAGAACATATATTTCACCACCTATTTGTGTTAACTTTGACCTCTTTCATCAGTATCTTACAGTTTTCTAGTAAAACAGATTTTTAGCCTCCCTAAGTATGTTTAAACCTAGTTTTTGTTGTTGTTCCAGTGATAAATGTAATTGTTTTCTTCATCCCTCTTTCTGATTTTCTTTGTTAGTGTATTGGAATGTAAGAGATTTCTGTGCATTAATTTTGAATCCTGCAACATTACTAAATTCATGGATTAGCTCTAGTATTGTTCTGGTGGCATCTTTAGGATTTTCTTTTTTTTTTTTTTTAATTTATTTATTTTAATTGGAAGCTAATTACTTTACATTATTGTATTGGTTTTGCCATACCTTGACATGAATCTGTCCTGGGTGTACATAGGCTCTATATGAGATATTATGTCATCTGCAAACACTAAAAATTTTATTTCTTTCCCAATTTAGGTTCTTTTACTCATTTTACTTTTCTGATTGCCATGACTAGGACTTCCAAAATTGTGTTGAGTACTAGTGGCAAAAGTGGACACTCTTGTTTTGTTCCTGATCTTAGAGGAAATACTTTTCATTTTACACCATGAGAATAGTGTTTGCTGTGAGTTTTTCATATATGGCTTTTACTGTGTTCAGTTAGGTTTCCTGTATGAAGACTGTTGGAGAGTTTTTACCATATATGGGTGTTGAGTTTGTCAAAACCTTTTTCTACATCTGTTGAGATGATCATGCTTTTTTATTTATTCAATTTGTTAATATGGTGTATCACATTGATTGACTTGTGTATATTAAAGAATCCTTGCATCTTTGGGAAAAGTCCCATTTTGTCATGGTGTATGATACAGGCTTCCCTGGTGGTTCAGATGGTAAAGAGTCTGCCTGCAATGCAGGAGACCTGAGTTTGATCTCTTGGTTGGGAAGATCCCCTGGAGGAGGAAATGGCAACACACTCCAGTATTCTTGCCTAGAGAATTCTATGGACAGAGAAGCCTGGCAGAATAGAGTCCATGGGGTCACAAAAAGTCAGACACACACGACTGAGCATCTAACACTTTCACTTTTATATGCTTTTTATGTGTTGTTGGATTTGATGTGCTAGTATTTTACTCAAGAATTTTGTGTATATATAAATCAGTTATATAGGTCTGTAATATTCTTTTCTTGTGTTATCTTCGTCTGGTTTTGGTATCAGGGCGATGGTGTCCTCATAGAATGAGTTTGGGAATGTTCATCCCTCTGTAGTTTATTTTGGAAGAGTTTGTGAAGGTTGGGTGTTAGCTTTTCTCTAAGTGTTTCATAAAATTTCCTTGTGAAGTTATCTCTTCCTGGATTTTGTTGGAAGATTTTTAATCACAGTTTCAGTTTCATTACTTCTGATTGTTGTGTGCATTTTCTTTTTCTCCCTGGTTCAGTCTTGGAATGTTGTACCACTCTAAAAACTTGTCCATTTCTTCCAGGTTGTCCATTTTCTTCACATATAAGTTCTTGCAGTGTCTCTTATGATCCTTTATATTCCTGTGATGTCACTGTTAACTTCTCCTTTTTCATTTATACTTTTATTGATTTGTGTCCTCTTCCTCTTTTCTTAGTCTGCCTAAAGGTTTATCCGCTTTGTTTATCTTCTCAAAGAAACAGCTTTGAATTTTATTGATTTTTACAATTGTTTTCTTCATTTCTTATTTGATTTCTTTCTTTTTACTAACTTTGAGGTTTCTTGGCTCTTACTTCTCTAGTTGGTTTAGATGAAAGATTGTTTCATTGAGATTTTTTAAATGTATTTATTTTCATTGGAAGATCATTGCTTTACAATGTTGTGTTTTTCTCCCACACATCAGCATGTATCAGCCATAAGCATACATATATTCTCTCCTTCTTGAACCTCCTTCCCACCTCCCACCCCATCAACCCCTTTAAATTGTCACAGAGCACCAGGTTGAGTTCCCTGTGCTATACAGCACCTGCCCATTAGCTATGTATTTTAGATATGGTATCGTTTATATTTCAATGCTACTCTCTCATTTAGTCCCATCCTCTCTTTCCTCTACTGTGTTCATAAGTTTATTCTCGGTGTCTGAGTCTCTATTACTGCCCTGAAAATAGGTTCATCAGTATCATTTTAAGATACATTAATATATGATATTTATTTTTCTCTTTCTGACTATCTTAACTGTGTAACAAGCTCTAAGTGCATCCACCTCACTACAACTGACTCAAATCCATTCCTTTTCATGGTTGAAAACTATTCCATTGTATATATGTAGAAGTTCTTCATTCATTCATCTGTTGATGGGCATCTAGGTTGCTTCCATGTCCTGGATATTGTAAACAGTGCTGCAGTGAGCACTGGGTATATGTGTCTTTTTCAATTATGGTTTTCTCAGGGTATATGCCCAGTAGTAGGATTGCTAGGTCATACAGAAGTTTTATTCCCAGTTTTTTTTTTTCAGAAATCTCCAAACTATTCTCTATAATAGTTGCATCGATTTACATTCCCACCAACAATGCAAGACTTTGGCCTTTTCCCCACATCCTCTCCATCATTTACCATTTGTTGATTTTTTTGATGATGACCATTTTGACTGGTGGGAGGTGATACAACATTGTAGTTTTGATTTGCATCTCTAATAATAAGTGATGTTGAGCATTTTCCACGGGTTTATTAGCCATTTCTATGTCTAATTTAGAGAAATGTTTAGATTTTCTGCCAATTTTTAAAATAAGATGAGTGTTTTAATGATATTGAGATACATGTGTTGTAATCTATTTTAGAGATTAATCCTTTGTCACTTACTTCATTTGTAATTATTTCCTCCAATTCTGAGGGTGGTCTTTACGTCTTGTTTATGGTTTCCTTTGCTGTGCAAAGCGTTTAAGCTTAATTAGATCCCATTTATTTATCTTTGTTTTTATTTTGATTAGTCTAGGAGGTGGGTCATAGAAGATCTTCCCGTGATTTTTTTCAAAATATGTTCTGCCTATGCTTTCCTCTACGAGTTTTATAGTTTCTGGTCCTACATTTAAGTCCTTAGTTTATTTTAATGGGCCTTAGGAAGAAGCACTATAAACAAAGCTAGTGGTGGTGATGGAATTCCAGCTGAGCTATTTCAAATCCTAAAATCTAATGCTGTCAAAGTACTTCATTCAATATGCCAGCAAATTTGGGAAATTCAACAGTAGCCACAGGACTACAAAAAGTCAGTTTTCATTCCAATCTCAAAAACAAGCAATGCAAAATAATCTTCAAACTGCTGCACAATTGCACTCATTTCACATGTTAACAAAATAATGCTCAAAATTCTCAAAGCCAGGCTTCAACAGTACGTGAACCATGAACTTCCAGATGTTCAAGCTGGATTTACAAAAGGCGGAGGAACCAGGGATCAAATTGCTAACATCGTTGGATCACAGTAAAAGCGAGAGAATTCCAAAAGAATATCGACTTCTGCTTCATTGAATACGCTAAAGCCTTTGACTGCATAGATCACAACAAAATGGAAAATTCTTCAAGAGATGGAATACCAGATCACCTTACTTGTTTTCTGTGAAACCTGTATGCAGATCAAGAAGTAACAGTTAGGACCAGACATGGAACAACAGACTGGTTCCAAATTGGGAAAGGCGTATGTATGTCAAGGCTGTATATTGTCACCCTGCTTATTTAACTTATATGAAGATTACATCATGCAAAATGCTGGGCTGAATGAAACACAACACAAGCTGAAATGAAGATTGTTGGGGAAAATATCAATAACCTCAGATATGCAGATGACCCCACCTTTATGGCAGAAAGCGAAGAAGTACTAAAGAGGCTGTTGATGAAAGTGAAAGAGGAGAGTGAAAAAGCTGGCTTAAAACTCAACATTCAAAAAGTGAAGATCATGGCATCATGTCCCATCACTTCATAGCAAATAGATGGGGAAACAATGGAAACAGTCACAGAGTTTATTTTCTTGGGCTCCAAAATAACTGCAGATGGTGACTTCAGCCACGAAATTAAAAGATGCTTGCTGCTTGGAAGAAAAGCTCTGACCAACCTAGACAGCTTATTAAAAAGCATAGACATTACTTTGCTGACAAAGGTCCATCCAGTCAAGGCTATGGTTTTTCCAGTTGTCATGTATGGATGTGAGAGTTGGATCACAAATAATGCTGAACGCCGAAGAATTGATGTTTTTGAGCTTTGTTGTTGAAGAAGACTCTTGAGAGTCCCTTGGACTAAATAGTGATCAAACCAGTCACTCTTAAAGGAAATCAATCCTGAATATTCATTAGAAGAATTGATGCTGAAGCTCCAATGCTTTGGCCACCTGATGCAAACAGTCAACTCCTTAGAAAAGACCTTGATGCTGGGAACGATGGAGGGTGGAAGAAGGGGATGACAGAGAACAAGATTGTTGGATGGCATCACTGACTCAATGGATATCAGTTTGAGCAAGCTCCAGGAGATGGTGAAGAATAGGGAAGCCTGTTGTGCTGCAGTCCATGAGGTCAGGAGTTGGACGCAACTGAGTGACTGAACAACAGCATGGTGTTAGGAAGTGTTCTAATTTTATTTTTGTTCACATAGGTGTCCAGATTTCCCAGCACCATTTATGGAAGAGATTATCTTTTCCCCATCATATATTCCTGCCTAACTTGTTAAAGATAAGGTGCCTCTAGTTATGTGGGTTTATTTCTGGGCTTTCTATCCTGAGATAGAAATTTGTCTATATTTCTCTTTTTCTGCCACTACCATACTGTCTTTTTGACCGTAGCTTTGTAGTATAGTTTGAAGTCATGAAAGTTTCTTCCTCCAGTTCCTTACTTAAGATTGCTTGCCCATTAGAGTTTTTTTGTGTTTCCAAAGAAATTTTGAAATTTTTTGTTCTAGTTCTCTGAAAAATGCTATTGGTAATTTGATAGACAGTGCAAGAAATATGTAGATTGCTTTTAGAAGTGTAGTCATTTTCACAGTTTTGATTCTTCAAATCCAAGAACGTGGTATATCTCTCCACTTGTTTATGTTGTCTTTGATTTCTTTAATCAGTGTCTAATAGTTTTCTGTATATAGATCTTTGTATCCTTACGTAGGCTTATTGATAATTTTTTTTCTTTTGTTGCCTTGGTGAATGTGATTGATTGCTTAATTTCACTTTCTGATTTTTCACTGTTAGTGTAACGCTCCTGTGGTGCAGATGCAAGAGACGCCGGCTCCGGCGGTGCAGACGCGAGAGACGCCAGCTCTGGCGCAACCGACCAGGTGCAGAAGCATGGCGGAGAGGAGCTACCTCAAGTTCAAGGTAAGGTACAGTGGCTGCGCTTCCTTGGAGCAGCTGTGAAGAGATATTCCACGACCAAGGTAAGAGAAACCTGAATAAGATGGTAGGTACTGCGAGGGGGCATCAGAGGGCAGACACACGGAAATCATAATCACAGAAAACTAGTCGATCTGATCACAATGACCACAGCCATGTCTAACTCAATGAAACTAAGCCATGTCGTGTGGGGCCACCCAAGATGGACGGGTCATGGTGGAGAGGTCTGACAGAATGTGGCCCACTGGAGAAGGAAATGGCAAACCACATCAGTATACTTGCATTGAGAACCCCATGAACAGTATCAAAAGGCAAAATGATAGGATACTGAAGGAATTCGCCAGGTTGGTAGGTGCCCAGTATCCTACTGGAGATCAGTGGAGAAATAAATCCAGAAAGAATGAAGGCATGGAGCCAAAGCAAAAACAATACCCAGTTGTTGATGTGACTGGTGATAGAAGCAAGGTCCGATGCTATAAAGTGCAATATTGCATAGGAACCTGGAATGTTAGGTCCATGAATCAAGGCAAAATGGAAGTGGTCAAACAGGAGATCACAAGAGTGAATGTAGACATTCTAGGAATCAGTGAACTAAAAATGGACTGGAATGGGTGAATTTAACTCAGATGACCATTATATCTACTTCTGTGGGCAGGAATCCCTTAGAAGAAATGGAGTAGCCATCATGGTCAACAAAAGATTCCGAAATGCAGTATTTGGATGCAATCTTAAAAACGACAGAATGATCTCTTTTCATTTCCAAGGCAAACCATTCAATATTACAGTAATTCAAGCCTATGCCCCAACCAGTAATGCTGAAAGGCTGAAGTTGAACAGTTCTATGAAGACCTACAAGACCTTTTAGAACTAACACCCAAAAAATATGTCCTTTTCATTATAGGGGACTGGAATGCAAAAGTAGGAAGTCAAGAAACAACTGGAGTAACAGGCAAATTTGGCCTTGGAGCAAGGAATGAAGCAGGGCAAAAGCTGATAGAGTTTTGCAAAGAGAATGCACTGGTCGTAGCAAACACCCTCTTGCAACAACACAAGAGAAGACTCTACACATGGACATCACCAGATGGTCAACACCGAAATCAGATTGATTATATTCTTTGCAGCCAAAGATGATGAAACTCTATACATTTAGCAAAAACAAGACTGGGAGCTGACTGTGGCTCATATCATGAACTCCTTATTATCAAATTCAGACTTAAATTGAAGAAAGTAGGGAAAACCACTAGACCATTCAGATATGACCTAAATCAAATCCCTTATGATTATACAGTGGAAGTAAGAAATAGATTTAAGGGTCTAGATCTCATAGATAGAGTGCCTGATGAACTCTGGACGGAGGTTCGTGACATTGTACAGGAGACAGGGACCAAGACCATCCCCATGGAAAAGAAATGCAAAAAAGCAAAATGGCTGTCTGAGGAGGCCTTAAAAATAGCTGTGAAAAGAAGAGAAGCGAAAAGCAAAGGAGAAAAGGAAAGATATAAGCATCTGAATGCAGAGTTTCAAAGAACAGCAAGGAGAGATAAGAAAGCCTCTCTCAGGGATCAGTGCAAAGAAGTAGAGGAAAACAACAGAATAGGAAAAACAAGAGATTTCTTCAACAAAATTAGAGATTCGAAGGGAACATTTCATGCAAAGATGGGCACGATAAAGGACAGAAATGGGATGGACTTAACAGAAGCAGAAGATATTAAGAAGAGGTGGCAAAAATACACAGAAGAACTGTACAAAAAAGATCTTCATGACCAAGATAATCATGATGGTGTGATCAGTCACTTGGAGCCAGACATCTTGGAATGTGAAGTGAAGTGGGCCTTGGAGAGCATCACTATGAACAAAGCTAGTGGAGGTGATGGAATTCCAATTGAGCTATTTCAAATCCTGAAAGATGATGCTGTGAAAGTGCTACACTCAATATGCCAGCAAATTTGGAAAACTCAACAGTGGCCACAGGACAGGAAAAGGTCAGTCTTCATTCCAATCCCAAAGAAATGCAATGCCAAAGAATGTTCAAAGTACCGTACAACTGCACGAATCTCACATGCTAGTAAAGTCATGCTCAAAATTCACCAAGCCAGGCTTCAGCAATATGTGAACCGTGAACTTCCAGATGTTCAAGCAGGTTTTAGAAAAGGCAGAGGCACCAGAGATCAAATTGCCAACATCCGCTGGCTCTTGCTTAGAAAATCCCATGGATGGAGGAGCCTGGTAGGATGCAGTCCATGGGGTCGCTAAGGGTCGGACACGACTGAGCGACTTCACTTTCACTTTTCACTTTCACACATTGGAGAAGGAAATGGCAACCCACTCCAGTGTTCCTGCCTGGAGAATCCCAGGGACGGGGGAGCCTGGTGGGCTGCCGTCTATGGGGTCGCACAGAGTCGGACATGACTGAAGTGACTTAGCAGCAGCAGCAGCTGGATCATGGAGAAAGCAAGAGAGTTCCAGAAAAGCATCTATTTCCGCTTCATTGACTATGCCAAAGCCTTTGACTGTGTGGATCACAAACTGTGGAAAATTCTGAAAGAGATGGGAATACCAGACCATCTGACCTGCCTCTTGAGAAACCTGTATGCAGGTCAGGAAGCAACAGCTAGAACTGGACATGGAGCAACAGACTGGTTCCAAGTAGGAAAAGGAGTACATCAAGGTTGTATATTGTCACCCTGCTTATTTAACTTATATGCAGAGTACATCATGAGGAACGCTGGGCTGGAAGAAGCACAAGCTGGAATCAAGATTGCCAGGAGAAATATCAATAACCTCAGATATGCAGATGACACTACCCTTATGGCAGAAAGTGAAGAGGAACTCAAAAGCCTCTTGATGAAAGTGAAAGAGGAGAGTGAAAAGGTTGGCTTGAAGCTCAACATTCAGCAAAGCAAGATCATGGCATCTGGTCCCATCACTTCATGGGAAATAGATGGAGAAACAGTGGAAACAGTGTCAGACTTTATTTTTCCGGCTCCAAAATCACTGCAGATGCTGATTGCAGCCATGAAATTAAAAGACGCTTATTCCTTGGAAGGAAGGTTATGACCAACCTAGATAGCATAGTAAGAAGCAGAGACATTACTTTGCCAACCAAGGTCCGTCTAGTCAAGGCTATGGTTTTTCCCGTGGTCATGTCTGGATGTGAGAGTTAGACTGTGAAGGAAGCTGATCGCCGAAGAATTGATGCTTTTGAACTATGGTGCTGTTGAAGACTCTTGAGAGTCCCTTGGACTGCAAGGAGATCCAACCAGTCCATTCTAAAGGAGATAGATCTTGGGTGTTCATTGGAAGGACTGATGCTAAATCTGAAACTCCAATACTTTGGCCACGTCATGCGAAGAGTTGACTCATTGGAAAAGACTCTGATGCTGGGAGGGATTGGGGGCGGGAGGAGACGCATACGACAGAGAATGAGATGGCTGGATGGCATCACCAACTCGATGGACATGAGTTTGTGTGAACTCTGGGAATTTGTGATGGGCAGGGAGGCCTGGCATGCTGTGATTCATGGGGTCGCAAAGAGTCGGACAGGACTGAGTGAGTGAACGGAAAGGATGCAAGAGATTTCTAAGTATTGATTTTGTTTTCAATGACTTTACTGGATTCACTTATTAGCTCTAGTTATTTTCTAATTGTATCTTTAGGTTTTTCTATATATAGTTTCATGTTGTCTGCAAGGACTGAGAGTTTTACTTCTTTTCCAGTCTGGATTCCTTTTATTTCTTTCTTTCTCTGATTGCCTTGGCTACATCTTCCAAAACTATGATGAACAATAGTGGTGAGAGTGGACACCCTTGTCTTGTTCCTGATTTTACAAGAAATGCTTTCAGATTTTCACCATTGAGAATAATGTTTGCTGTTGGTTTATCATATATGGGTTTTATTATATCAAGATAAGTTCTTTCTATGCCTGTCTTCTGGAGGTTTTTTTTTTTTTTTTTCCATACATGGTACTGAATTTTGTTGAAAGCTTTTTCTGCATTTAGTGACATTATCATACAATGTTTATCTTTTAAATTGTCAATAATGTGTATCACATTGATTGATTTGCATACATTGTGTACTTCTTGCATCCCTTGGATAAACCCAACTTGATCTTGGTTTCAGTTCAGTTCAGTTCAGTTCAGTCGCTCAGTCGTGTCCAACTCTCCATGACCCCATGAATCACAGCACGCCAGGCGTCCCTGTCCATCACCAACTCCCGGAGTTCACTCAAACTCATGTCCACAGAGTCGGTGATGCCATCCAGCCATCTCATTCTCTGTCGTCCCCTTCTCCTCCCGCCCCCAACCTTTCCTAGCATCAGAGTCTTTTCCAGTGAGTCAACTCTTTGCATGAGGTGGCCAAAGTATTGCAGTTTCAGCTTTAGCATCAGTCCTTCCAATAATACTTTTAATGTGTTGCTGGATTCTGTTTGCTAGTGTTTGTTGATTAATTTTGCATTGATATTCATCAGTAATATTGGCCTTTGCTTTTCTTTTTTGTGATGTCTTTATCTGGATTTGATATCAGTGATGTTGGCCTTTTAGAATGAGTTTAAAAGTGTTCCATCCTCTGCAATTTTTTGGAAGAGTTTAAGAGAGTCATTAACTCTTCTCTAAATATTTGTTAAAATTCACCTGTGAAGACATTTGGACCTATTTTTTTTGTGGGGTATTTTTTGTAGATTTTTTCACTATTTCTTTATTTTTTTATTGGAGGCTAATTACTTTAATATATTATATTGGTTTTGCCACACATTGACATGAATCCACCCCAGGTGTACATGTGTTCCCCTTCTTGAACCCCCCTCCCACCTCCCTCCTCTCCTTATCCCTCTGGATCATCCCCGTGCACCAGCCCCGAGCATCCTGTATCATGCATTGAACCTGGACTGGTGATTCATTTCACATATGCTAATATACATGTTTCAATGCCATTCTCCCAAATCATCCCACCCTCTCCCGCTCCCACAGAGTCCAAAAGACTGTTCTATACAGCTGTGTCTCTTTTGCTTTCTCGTATACAATGTTATCGTTACCACCTTTCTAAATTCCATATATATGCGTTAGTATACTGTATTGGTGTTTTTCTTTCTGGCTTACTTCAGTCTGTATAATAAGCTCCAGTTTCATCCACCTCATTAGAACTGATTCAAATGTATTCTTTTTAATGGCTGAGTAATACTCCATTGTGTATATGTACCACAGCTTTCTTATCCATCCGTCTGCAGATGGACATCTAGGTTGCTTCCATGTCCCCACTATCAGTTTTGATTTCAGTGCTTGTGATTGGCTTGTTCATAATTTCTGTTTCTTCCTGGTTCAGCCTTGAAATGTTGAACTTTTCTAAGGATGCAGCCATTTCTTTCAGAGTGTCCATTTTATTGGCACATAGTTGCTCACAGTATTCTCTTATATTTCAAAGAGTAGTATATATATATACTCATATATACAAAGAGTAGTCTCTTTTTATTTCTATGTTTTCTCTTTTAAGCTCTCTTTTATCATTTCTAATTTTGAATATTTGAGTTTTTCCCCTTTTTTCTTGATGAGTCTAATAGTTTGTCAATTTTGTTTATTTTCTCAAAGAATCAGCTTTAGATTTATTTACCTTTACTACTGTTTTCTTCATTTCTTTTTCATTTATGATCTTCATGGTTTTATTTTTTGCTAACTTTGGATATTTTTTTCGTTTTCTTTTTCCTGTTGCTTTACTTGTAAGGTTGTTATCTAGTTGATGTTTTCCTTATTTCTTGATGTTAGGTAGATTGCATTGCTATGAAATTTCATGTTAGAACTACTTTGATGTATCCCATACATTTTGAGTCATTGCATTTTCTTTGCCATTTGTATCTAGGTATTTTTGTTTCCCCTTTTATTTCTTCAGTAACTTGTTGGTTACTTAGAAATGTACTGTTTAATCTCCACATGTTTATGATTTTTACAGCTTTTTCTCCCCTGTAACTGATATCTAGTCTCATAGCATTGTGGTCAGGAAATTTGCTTGATACAATTGCAGTTTTCTTAAATTTACCAAGGCTTGACTTGTGACAAAAGATGTGATCTATCCTGGAGAATGTTCCATATGCACATGAGAGGAAATTGTATTCTTCTGTATTTGGATGGAATATCCTGAAGATATCGTTATGCCCATCTGGTCTAATGTGTCACTTGAAGCTTATGTTTCTCTATTAATTTTTTGTTTTAATGATCTCTCCATCTGTGTAAGTGGGGTGTTAAAGTCCCCTACTATAATTTTGTTACTATCAACTTCCCATTTTATGTCTGTCAGTTTTTCCCTTATGTACTGAGGTGCTCCTGTGCTGGGTGCATATTTACCATTGTTATATCTTCTTCTTGGATTGATCCATTGATCATTATGTAATGTCCTTTATTCTCTCTTCTAATATTCTTTATTTTAAGGTTTAATTTGTTTGATAAAAGAATTGCTGCTCTATTTTTAAATATACAATTGCATGGAATGTATTTTTCCATCCTCTCACTTTCAGTCTGTATATATCTCTAAGTCTGGAGTGAGTCTCTTGTACATAGCAGATATATGGATCTTCTTTCTGCATCCATTGAGCCATTTTGTCTTTTGGTGGGCACATTTAATCCATTTACATTTAAAGCAATTATTGATGTATATATGTTCCTATTGGCATTTTCTGAATTGTTTTCGGTCTATTTTTATAGTTATTTTCCTTCTCTTGTGGATGCTCGTGGCTGGTACACTGGGATGAACCAGAGGGATGGTATGGGGAGGGAGATGGGAAGGGGGTTCAAGATGCAGAACACATGTACACCTGGGGCAGATTCATGTCAGTGTATGGCAAAACCAATACAATACTGTAAAGTTATTATCCTCTAATTAAAATTAAAAAATAAAAAAAGAAATACCTTTAGCATTTTTAAAATTCATTTATTTTAATTGAAGGCTAACTACAATATTCTGGTGGTTTTTTTGCCATACATACATCAACATAAATCAGCCATGGGTGTACATCTGTCCCACCATCCTGAAACCCCTCCCACTTCCCTCCCTACACCATCCCTCTGGGTTTTACCAGAGCATCAGCTTTGGGTGCCCTTCCTCATTCATCGAATTTTCACTGGTCATCTATTTTACATATAGTAATATACATGTTTCAAAGCTATTCTCTCAAATCATCCACCTCGCCTTCTCCCACAGAGTCCAAAAGTCTGTTCTTTACATCTGTGTCTCTTTCGGTGTGTCTCATATAGGGTCATCATTACCATCTTTCTAAATTACATATATATGCATTAATGTACTGTATTGGTGTTTCTCTTTCTGGCTTAGTTCACTCTGTAAAAAAAGGCTTCAATTTCATCCACCTCATTAGAAATGATTCAAATGAATTATTTTCTATAGCTGAGTAATTTTGCATTGTATATATGTATCACAGCTTCCTTATCCATTCATCTGCCTATGGATATCTAGGTTGCTTCCATGTTCTAGCTATTGTAAACAGTGCTGCAATGAACATTGGGTTACACATGTCTCTTTCAATTCTGGTTTCCTCGGTGTGTATGCCCAGCAGTGGGATTCTACTTCCAGTTTTTTAAGGAAACTCCACGTTGTTCTCCATAGTGGCTGTACTAGTTTGCATTCCCACCAATAGTATAAGGGGGTTCCCTTTTCTCTACACCCTCTCCAACATTTCTTGTTTATAGACTTTGTGATGGCATCCACTAGCTTTGTCCTTATAAATGCTTCCTAAGGTCCCCTTGACCTCATACTCCAGGATGTCTGACTCTAAGTGAGTGATCACACCATCGTGGTTACCTGGGTCATTGAGAGCTTTTTTGTAGAGTTCCTCTGTGTATTCTTGCGACCTCTTCTTTATCTCTTCTACTTCTGTTAGGTCCATACCTTTACTGTCCTTTATTGTGCCCATCTTTGCATGAAATATACCCCTGGTATCACATTTTCTTGAAAAGATCTCTAATCGTTCACATTCTATTATTTTCCTCTATTTCTTTGTATTGTTCATTTTAGAATAGTTTCATATGTCTCCTTGCTACTCTTTGCATTAAAGAACTGCAAAACACACACACACACACAATGCAGAGGTAGAAATATATAAAGAAAATAAAAAGTGTTATCTAAATATTATTTAAATATTAAGTGTTATTTAAATATTCTCAAAAGCTTAGATAGATAATAATAATAACCACAACATCCATAAGAACAGATAGAAAAAGAACAAAAAATCCAGAATCAACTACAGAAGAAACCGAAATATAAAATAATAATAAATGTTTTTTTCAGGTCTCTGCTGTCAGAGTCTTTTCCCTCCATTTTGAGTCACAGTCTAACTGCCTCCCTAGGATGCCCTCCAATAATGTTCTTGTCTCTGGACCTGCTGTGGGGTCAGCTCAAACTCTTATCTGGCCCTACTCCTGCATGTTCTTTCCTCCAATGTCCACAGATACCAGAACCCAGGCTTTTTCTTTTCTGAGAACACTCATTGTTCTTTTATATCTTCCATAGACACAGAATCTAATTTAGTTGATTTTGTGGATTTAATCTCTAACTTGTACATCTGGCGGAAAGATTTTTGATCCTCTTCCTTAGTCACTACCCCTAGAACTCAGTTGTGGTTTTATTCCCACCTCTGTTTGTGTGTCATCCATAAGATTTTGTTCCTGAGGCTATCCTGGAGTACTTGAGTCTGCCCAATGAGGACTGAGTGTGGACGTGATGTGGCTGCTTTAATTGCATGTTCTCTGGAAGTGCCAGTTATTCAGGGAAACCAGTGGCCACAGGTGCGGAAAATACATCTCTTTTTTTCTAGAGTCTGGGCAGCTCTGTCCCAGTGAGGATTAAGTCTGGAGATGATGCAGCTGCTTGGATCCCTAGAAAACTGGTTGTTCCAAGTGCACAGTGAAGCCAGTGGCCACAGGTGCAGAAGATATGGTGCTATTTAGGTTATTTTCCCTAGCCTCTGGCAGCTCTGCTCCAGTGAGGATCGAGAGTGGAGGTGGCACAGCTGTTTGGGCCACAGGGACCCTGACTGCACCAGGTGCCCAGAGAAGTCAGTGGCCACAGATGCATAAAACATTGTGCTCTTAGAGTATTTTTCTAGCTGCTTGCAGCTGGTGTTCAAATGGTCTCCCTTGCTAGTCCTTCTCTATTGCTCAGCACAGCAGACACATGCTCTAGTTCCCAGCCAATGTGTGTTCCAATGAACTTACATCCCTGTCTGATGTATGAAAGGCCATGGCATGAATTGTCTGTGTGATTCTCTCTTCATAAAGACTGTCAGAGATCAGCTACTTCACTTTCTGACAGCCTCAAATGCGTCTCCTCTGTCTCAACTGATTGCCCTGATGTGGGGCTTTCAGCCCTTCTTCAGCTTTCCCACACTCCGGGTGCAGGTCTGGTCCTGCCTACTCTCCTGTTTTTTTTTTTTTTTTTCTTCCATCCTTCTTCCTACTGAATTTTGCATGCAACTACATATTCTTTTCTGGTGGTCAGGGACTCCTGCCAGGTCTCAGCTGGTGCTATGTGAGATCTTCTGTATCTGAAGATATATTTCTGATGCATCTGTGGTGAGAGATGTACTCCACATCCATCTATTCCTCCACCATCTTTTCCCCTCCAAGATTTTTCTTGTATCTTGAGGTAGGATTGTATTGCTAAAAGCTTCCCTTTAGAACTACTTTTGCTGCATCCCCTAGACTTTTGGTCATCATTTTCATTTTTTTCTAGGTATTTTTTTAAATTTCCTCTTTGATTTCTTCAGTGATCTCTTGGTTATTTAGTAGCACATTGTTTAGCTTCCATATGTTTGTGTTTTTTAAGTTTATTTTCCCCAGTAATTCATTTTTAATCTCATAGCTTTGTGGTCAGGAAAGATATCTGATAAAATTTCAGTTTTCTTAAATTTATTGAGGTTTGATTTGTGAACCAAGATATGATGTATTATGGAGAATGTTCAATGTGCACTTGAGAAGAGAGTGTATTCTGCTGCTTTGGGGTGGACTATCCTAGATATATCAATTAATTCTATCTTGTCTATTTTGTCATTTAAGGCTTCTCTTTTCTTAAATCAATTTTCTGTCTGAATTATCTATCTGCTGGTGTATGTGGTATGGTAAAGTCCTCCATTGTGGGCCTCTTGGTTTCTACTTTTATGGCTGTTAGCATTTGCCTTAAGCATCAGGGTGCTTCTATGTTGGATATATAACTATTCTAATTGTTATATCCTCTTCTTGGATTGATCCCTTGACTGTTACGTAGTGTCCTTCTTTGTCTCCTGTAGCAGTCTTTATTTTCAGTTCTATTTTGTCTGATGTATTGTTACTCCAGTTTTCTTTTGATTTCTGTTTGGATAGAATACCTTTTCGCTTCCCCTCACTTTTGGTTTGTAATTGTCCTTAGAGCTGAAGTGGTCTCTTGTAGACAGCATGTATATGGGTCTTCTGCCTTAAATCTTTCCCAGCATCAGGGTCTTTTCCAGTGAGTTGAGATCCCTATAATTCTTCTTCTGTAACCCCCTATATTTCTGAAAATGGTGTGTTTAATATTGTCTCAGAGGTCTCTGATATTGTTCTTATTGCTCTTCATTCTTTTTTCTTCTGCTCTGCAGCAGTTATTCCCACCATTCTATCTTCCAGCTCACTTATCTGTTCTTCTGTCTCAGTAATTCTGCTATTGCTTCCTTCTAATGTATTTTAAATTTCAGTTATTTTGTTGTTCATCACTGTTTGTACTTTAGTTTTTCTAGCTCCTATTAAGTATTTTTTGTATTTTCTTGAACTGTGCCTCTATTCTATTTATAAGATTTTGGATCTTTACTATCATTACTCTGAATTGTATTTCATATACATTGCCTATTTCCTCTTCATTTATTTGGTCTTGTGGGATTTTTAACTCGCTCCTTTGACTGCAAAATATATCTTTGCCTTCTCATTTTATTTAACTTACTGGTTTGAGATCTCCATTCTACAGGCTTCAGGTCACTGTTCCTCAATCTTCTAACATCTGTCCCCAGTTGGGTGAGGTTGGTTCAGTGGCTTATGTAGACTTAATGGTGGGAGGGTCTGTGGTATTCACTATGGTGGTCAGAGATGGATCTTGTCATGATTGCCAGGACTGTGTCCAGTGGTGTTTTGGGATAACTGTGAGCTTAGTACACCTTACGGCAGCCTGTTCACTGATGGGTGATTTTGTGTACCTGTCTTGCTTGTTGTTTGGCTTGAGGCTTCCAGCACTGGTGTTTGTAGATATTTGGGTGGAGCTGGGTTTTAGAGTTGAGACGGTGACTTCTTGGAGAGCACTTGCCAATTAATATTCCCCAGGGCCAGAAATTCTCTGGTTGTCCAGCATTCTTGACTTAGTACTCCCACCCCAGAGGCTTGGGCGTGACCCTCACCTTGGGAACCATGACTCAGCAAGCTGCATGCTGTAAAATAATTAAATAAATGGGGGGGGGTGCAAACAGACAAATAAAACCCAAGACGAGTAACAAAGACAAAAACAAAGAAAACAAATAAATACAACCCAAGACAAATGGTAAAAGCAAAACCAAACAAAGAAAACCTGACAAAGAAAGTTGCTTTTCTTTTTTAATTGCTCAGTCATTTCTGCTGCTAAGTCACTTCAGTCGTGTCCGACTCTGTGCGACCCCATAGACGGCAGCCCACCAGGTTCCCCCGTCCCTGGGATTCTCCAGGCAAGAACACTGGAGTGGGTTGCCATTTCCTTCTCCAATGTGTGAAAGTGAAAAGTGAAAGTGAAGTAGCTCAGTCGTGTCTGACTCTTAGCGACCCCACGGACTTCAGCCTACCAGGTTCCTCCATCCATGGGATTTTCCAGGCAAGAGTACTGGAGTGGGGTGCCATTGCCTTCTCCGTCAGTCATTTCTAACTCATTTGAAATCCCATGGACTTTAGTCTGCCAGGCTCCTTTTCCTATGGGATTTTCTGGGCAAGATTACTGAAGTTGGTTGACATTTTCTCCTCTCAGGGATCTTCCCAACCCAGGGATCGAACCTGCATCTGCACATCTCCTACACTGCAGGTTGATTCTTTACCACTGATCTACTGGGGAAGCCCATCACAAAGAAAAAGATACACATAAAAAACAAAAGAAGCAAAATAAAAAAACAAAGAAAACAAAAACAAGAAAACAAGCAGACAAATATAAAAGAACACAAAAATGAATTCAAACAATTAAGAATAAACTAACAAAAACAAGAACAAAGCAAAATCAGAATGCAAACTAATAAAGAATAAATACATAAAACAAGAACACAAAAAAGATAAAGAGATTAAAAACAAGGTATAACACAAGGTAAAAGCAGAAAACAATGTAAATGTAAAGATTGAGAAATAGAAATAAAAATATATTATAAAAGTTTTTAAAATTAAAATATTAATTTAAAAAGCAACAGGACAAAACATAAAAATAATCGTAATAATATTTTTCTGCTGTCTCAGTTGTTAGTGTCCTTGCCCCTCACTTAGTTGCCAGTGTCTTTGCCATGGCCAATCTCTGCCTTCCCAGGAGGCCTTCTGATACCTCTACATAGGTCTCTGTTCCCACTTTGAGCACTACGGGGGCAGTTCAGACTCTGGCCTCTCCCAATTCTCACTTGTACTTGCCCCCATAGACAGATCTCAGTTTTGAGAATATTATTGTCCATTCAGATATTCCACATATTCAAGGTTTACCAAGTCAGTTGTGGACATTTAATCTGTGGCTTGTGTTGTTACAAGGAAAGATTTTTATTCTTTTTTCCTTAGTTGCCTTGCCCTGGGGCTCAGCTGTGGTTTTATCTCCACCTCTTCATGTGAGCCACTGACAGGGGTCTGTTTCTGAGGCTTCCCTGGATCACTGCTTGGGTGAGGACAGTGCATGGAAGTGGAACATCTGCCAGTGTCGTGGGAGCCTTGGTAGTGTCAAAAACTGTGTGGAGAGAGGATCGGCAGCAGCCAGAGATCTGGTCCCATCAATGAGGCAAGTGCATGAGTCAATGGTCTCAGGCATGAGATATCTGGCCCTAGTGGGAGGCTTTCCTAATGTTCAACAACAGCTGTGAAAGGATAAGCCCTTTATGGGATTTTCTAGTGCTTGTCAGCAGGTGCACTATGGCCGCATTGACAAGACCCTTTTCCAGTACCTGGGGTGGGGCAGGGATCACAGCATGAACTTAGACTATTAATGTGGAATCTCTGGAAATTAGATCATCCTTCCTCCACAGGGTTCATTGTTGCTTGTTTGAGGTCTGAATTGTCTGCTTAGTGACTTTTTCAAGTTATTTTTCCAAGGCTGAATTATTTGAGCATGAAGACTGAAGTTTCCTTTCCATTATTTTAGTCTATCTGGTGTTCTGGCAAAGATTTTCTTAAATGTCTGGAAACAAAAATAAGAAAAAGTGGTAAATAATACTCCCCTGGACTTTTCAAAATGGCTCTGACTTAGAAAACTCCTTAAACACTTAGCCTGACTACCTACTATCCTACTATGTCTTTATCTCTTGAATGTGTGGAGTACATAGCAAGTTCTGGAGTCATCTGGTCTTTTCTGAACATGTGTAGGGCCCTAGGTATGCATGTTGCACTACAATTTCCTTGGTATACATGAGAAAATTCCAAAGCTCTTATTCTTCCATTTATCTTCCTCTTCAACTTTTTCTATCCCAGGTCTTGTTTTCTGTCTTCTGTTTTCACTGGCCCTTGAACCAGTTGGATATTGGTATATTTCTTTAACTTCTTTCAAGAAATGTTGCCTGGAAAATCGTTTGAGCCCTGAAAGAATTTTGTGGAGAGTCAATTAAAATCCAGCCTTTTTTCTGGTCTCTCAGGGAACTATCAGATTGGTAAAAATGTACTTACACATTTTTTTTTTTTTCGTAAAATGAACAAAATCCATTTTACCCCTCTGGCATGAGCAAACCATACCAGGAATGGGAGATGCCACCAAACAAGGGAATGGGTGGTTGTAGGTGGGTGAGAGAAAATGCCGGACCTCTCTTCCCATATTGCAGTGGATTTTTCCTTCAATAATTGATTTGCTTTAAGATCATTATTAAATTCTAAATAATTCCAAAAATTCTTGTAATTTTCGCCGGAGTAATGGTTGCTGCAATTGAGTAACTGATTTTTGCAGAACTTTATTCCACCATTTTCAGTTATGCTACCTATCACCTCACTTTTAACCTATCTATGTCTTTGTATTTAAACTCAGCACCATTGATTAAAGAGACTCATTTTTCTTCATGAGTATTCCTGACTCCATTGTTAAATAGTAGTTGGTAGCATATTCTTGGGTTTACTTCTGGGCTTTAAATTTAGTTCTTTTGGTCTATATGTCTGTTTGTTTCTTTGTTTTTTGCTACTGTACTGTTTTAATTACTATAGCTTTATAGTATAGTTTGAAACCAGTAACAGATTTCTTTTTTTTTTTTTAATTTTTTATTGGAGACTAATTATTTTACAATATTATATTAGTTGGTTTTGCCATACATTGACATGAATCTGCCCCGGGTGTACATGAGTCCCCCTTCCTAAACCCTCCTCCCACCTCCCTCCTTCCCTTATCCTCCCTCTGGGTCATCCCCGTGCACCAGCCTCGAGCATCCTGTATCATGCGTCGAACCTGGACCAGTGATTCGTTTCACATATGCTAATATACATATTTCAATGCCATTCTCCCAAATCATCCCACCCTCGCCCTCTCCCACAGAGTCCCAAAGACTGTTCTATACATCTGTGTCTCTTTTGCTGTCTCGTATACAGGATTATCATTTCCATCTTTCTAAATTCCATATATATGCGTTAGTATACTGTATTGGTGTTTTTCTTTCTGGCTTCCTTCACTCTGTATAATAGGCTCCAGTTTCATCCACCTCATTAGAGCTGATTCAAATGCATTCTTCTTAATGGCTGAGTAATACTCCATTGTGTATATGTACCAAAGCTTTCTTATCCATTCGTCTGCAGATGGACATCTAGGTTGTTTCCATGTCCTCGCTATTATAAACAGTGCTGCGATGGACATTGGAGTACATGGGTCTCTGTTTCAATTCTGGTTTCCTCGGTGTGTATGCCCAGGAGTGCGATTGCTGGATAATATGGCAGTTCTATTTCCAGTTTTTTAAGGAATTTCTTATGCTTTGTTCTTCTCAGTATTTATTTGTATATTCAGGATCTTTTGTGGTTACACATAAATTTTAGGAGTGTTTTTTCCTATTTATGTTAAAAATGCCCTTGGAATCTTAATAGATATTACAATGAATCTATAAATTATTTTTGCTAGTATTGCTATTTTAATAAGATTAATTCTTCCAATTCATGAAAGCAAGATACCTTTGTATTTATTTGTGTCTTCCTTTAATTCTTTCATCAGTGTCATGTAGTTTTTAGAGTAGAGAGATTTCACCTGCTTGGTTAAACTTATTCTTAAATATTTTAATATTTTGATGCTATTGTAAATGGGATCAATTTCTTTCTTTTTCAGAAAATTCATTGTTAATGAATAGAAATGCTAGTATTTTAATATAATTGGAAGTTTATATCTTTAGACCACCTTCACTCATTTTAACAAACTGCCATCTCCACCTCTGGCAACCACCAATCAGTTCTCTGTATCTGTGAGCTTGATTATTTTAGATCCCACATACATTATTTTTTTTCTGACATATCACTTAGTATTATGCCCTCAAGATCCATCCATGTTGTCACAAATGACATGATCTCTTTTTTTAAGACAGACTTATATTCCATTATATATATAAAATATTTTTTTTAACCATTCATCCAACTAATGGACGCCTATGTTACTTTCATGTCTGGATATGCAAATAACATAACATAACATGTGAGTTCACATGTCTTTTTGAATTAGTGTTTTTTTTTTCCCCCTTCAAATAAAGAGTCAAATGGAATTGCTGGAACATAAAGCGTTCTATTTTTAATTTTTTGAGGGCCTTCCATTATAGTTTCCATAGTGGCTGTACCAACTTACACTCCCACCAACACTGCACAGGGGTTTCCTTTTATTCACAATTTCACCACCAAAGTGAGATATCATTGTGGTTTTCATTCGCATTTCCATCATGAGTGGTAATGTTGAGCACCTTTTCATTTACTCTTGGCAATTTATGTGTCTTTGGGAAAATATCTATTCAAATCCCCTGACTATTTTTAAACCTTTTTTTTTTTTTTTTTTGCTACTGAATTGTGTAAGCTATTTACATGTTTTGGAAATTAACCTCTTATCAGATATATAATTTTCAAGTATTTTCTCCCATTTTTAAGGTTGCCTTTCATTTGTTGATGGCTTTCTATGCTGAGCGGAAACCTAATATGATGAAATTCTTTCTCTAGATTTAGTTGAACATTTTATAAGTTCCATGTTCTTTCTCTTTATCACATATTATATACCTTAAAATGTTGGTGGTTTACCTAGAGTTTGTAATAATGTATAATTCCAACTAATCTAAACCCACTTTCAGATAACATTATAACGCTTTCTGAGTAGTGTAGTTATAGCATAGTATTTCAAAGTCCTCCTTCCCCTTCCTTTTAATATTAATGTCATTCATTTAACTTATTCATATTCTCCAATCAATCAACACAGTGTTAAGATTATGATCTGAACAAACCATAAACTATTATGTCAATTAAAAACAGGAGGGATAAAATGTATTATTTTACATTTATCCATCTTCTGCTGTTCTTCCTCATTTATGTAAGATTTTTTAATTAATTAATTTTTTATTGAAAGATAATTGATTTACAGAATTTTACTGCTTTCTGTCAAACCTCAACATGAATCAGCTGTAGGTATACATATGTCTCCTCCCTTTTGCACCTCCCTCCCATCTCCCTCCCCCATCCCCCACCGCTAGGTTGATACAAGCCCCTGTTTGAGTTTCCTGAGCCATACAGCAAGTTCCTGTTGGCTATCTATTTTACATATGATAATGTAAGTTTCCATGTTACTCTTTCAATACATCCCACCCTCTCCTCCCCTATACCCATGTCCTATTTGTCTTGCACCTTTGAAAGATAATCTCTCAGGCTATAGAATTCTAGATTGCTGGGATCTTATGTTATTTTGTTTTGTTTTATTTTCATCACTATAAATATTCCACTCCACTCTCTTCTTGCTTGCCTGGTTTTGACAAATCCAGTGTGGTGCTTATTCTTCTATAGGTGAAGCTTTTCCCTCACCTTCCTTGCTTCTTTTAAGTTTTCTGTCTTTTGTTTTCTCAATTTATTATGCATTCTTAGATTTATATTTTTGATATGTTTTCCGCTTGATGTTCTCTAAGGTTCCTGAATCTGTGGTTTAGTGTCAGTAATTAATTTTGAGTAAATTTGCTATCATGACTACTTCAAACACTTCACATGCATCTTCTTTTGTTCTTCTATTTCTGGTATTCCATTTGTATTTATGTTACAACTTTGAAATTATCCCACAGTTCTTGAATTGTTAGTTTTTTTTAAATTGCTTTTTACCTTGCATTTAAGTTTGGGAAGTTTCTATTGAGATATCCTTAAGGTTCCTGATTCTTTCTTAAACTGTGTCCAATCTACTGATGGATTCATTAAAGGGATTCTTCGTGTATGTTAGCTTTAAAATACTTTATGAGATTTTCATATCTCTGCTTATATTACTCATCTATATTTCCATGTTAACCATGTTTTTCATTAGTCTCAAATATAGTAATTATACTAATTTTAAGTTTCTTGTCTGCTCATTCTAAACTCTTCCATTATACTTGACTTTGGTTCAGATGAGTCCTTTGTCTTTTGAAATTGATTTCTTGCTATTTAGCATGACTCGCACCTTTGTTGTTATAAGCCCAATGTGATATCATAACTCAAGTTCCTGTTAGGTAATAGAGACTAAACAGGACTTTATTGTGAGATTTTTATATTTATGTGAAGGGGTGGACTGTATTTAATGTTTGACATAGGGATCAGAGATTTCAATTTACTTTATTGTCCTTATTTTGACATACCTTGCCATTTTGGGGTTTCCCTATGAGTTTCTTCTTAAATAGAGGAAGTGACTTACAGTTCCTTCAGCTGTAATCCACTATTACTATACAGAACTACTTTTGGTGTGATGGTAAGCTATAGAGTAAGAGAAATTTTATAATCTAATAATTGCTTATTCTCTTTGTGACTCTATGTCATTTTACAAGGTATTAGTATTTTCTCTATTTGTAGCTGAGACAGGAAAGTATAGGGGCCTGGATTGGGGTAAATGTCCTTTCTTCAGGCAGAATATAAACTTGATAAAGAACTTTCCCCTGAAGAGTAGACCTTCTTTTTTTATGGAGGATACTCTGCATGCATTTAAAAATATTCACATTTTCCTTCCAGAAACAGAAGATTTTTCTTGGTTCTTTACTTTGAGAATGTGGTAGGTTTGCTGGAAGTATAAATCCATATATGTGTGGAGCACACTCTCCAAGACTTCAGCCTTCCTGAATTTTTCTCATGATAATCCACACTCTGTCACTAGAAATTTGTCAAAATCAACATTCAAGTGTTGCTACCAATTTGTGGCTCCAATAGCTCCCATTCTATGTAAGCTGATATCGACTAATTTTCTACATTCACCTGTATCTCAACCCCATGTGACCTCAGTTTTCAGTTAGTCTAAGAAAAGTCATTGATTTTCAGTTAATGCACTTTTTCTTTTCTAGTAAGATTGGAGTGATATTTCCAAGCCCTTTATATGTTAAAGCTGAAATCAGAACTCTAGGTTAACTTTTAAAAATATTTTGTTTTGAAATAAGTTTAAACTTACAGGAGAATTGAAAAGATAGTAGGGTGTTCACATACACACTTTACCTAGTTTCTACTAATGTTAACCTTATATTACTGTGGTATGATATGAGTTCACATTGGTTCAAAGCTACTAACTTAACTATAAACTGTTTTATTTCTCCAGTTTTTCTATTAAAATTATTTTTCTATTTCAGTATATAATTCAGGATTATATATACTTATTCAAACTTTAGCCTTAGCTTTGTTCACCATCACTTCAAAAATACTAGGCAGCCTAAGGTGTCCCCTTGCAACTGTTGTCCATTTGTCTGAGGAACTCACTTTCTCACTTCTTTTTAAGCTTAATATACTTGTATTTTTAGTCTTAAGAGTCACAATAAATCACCCTGAAGTTGACAACTATGATCTAGAATCTAAAGATTTGCTTAAGAAGGAATAGAAATCAGAGAAGTAAAAAGTAGAAACTTGCTCATTGGGAGTCTATATGTTTAACTTTATAAGTAAGTGCTAAGCTGTTTTCCAGAATTGTTGTAGCATTTTACATTCCCATCTGTAATATGTGAGTTAAACTGTTTCTCTTCATCCTTGCCAAAATTGATATCACAGCTATTTATTTTAGCTATTCTGATAATTGTTCAGTTATATTGCATTGTAGTTTTAATTTGAATTTCCTTTATGGCTAAGGATAATGAATCCATTTTCATGTTCTCATTTACCATCTTTATATCTCCTTCAGTAAAACAATTGTACTTTTCTTTTTTTTCTATTTCTACTTATAATGTTTGGGATTTTTTAATGTTGAATTTTTAGAGTTCATTATATACTAAACTTAATCATTCTTTTTTAAATATATGGTTTGAAAACTTTTCTTTTTGTAGTATGTATTTTTATTCTCTGTACATAGAATTTCACAGAGCAAAGGTATTTAATTTTTGATATGGTTCTATTGCTTTTCATGGATTATAATATTAGACATGAGTGCCATATCTATGCTGTTGAAGTGAACCTCTTTGAAATAGCATAGAGTTAGATAATTTTTTTAAGTCTATGCTACCAATTTTTCCCTTTACTTGACGTATTTAGATAATGTACATATAAGGCAGTCATCACTGCTCCGGCTTAATTATGCCAGTTTGCTCTTTTTCTGTTTTCTTTTCCTCCATTTTTACTCTCCTGGAGGTTAATTCAATGTATTTTTAAGATTTGACATGAATTTACTTATAGTTTTGAGTGCTTTGCATTGCATAATTTTCATACTGGATGTTCTAAATATTAAAATATATATGACTTTTCAGTCTGATTGTGTTCAGGTGTTACAACTTTGAGTGAAATATGAAACATTACTTCCATTTAGGTCCCTATACTCTATTTTAATTTTTTAATTAAATTTTGATCATTTTTATTAAAGTATAGTTGAGTTACAATATTACATTCATTTCAGGTGTACAGCATAGCGATTCAGTATTTCTGCAGATTCAGTTCAGTTCAGTTCAGTCGCTAAGTCGTGTCCGACTCTCCGCGACCCCATGAATCACAGCACGCCAGGCCTCCCTGTCCATCACCAACTCCCAGGGTTTACCCAAACTTATGTCCATTGAGTCGGTAATGCCATATAACCAATTCATCCTCTGTTGTCCCCTTCTCCTCCTGCCCTCAATCTTTCCCAACATCAGGGTCTTTTCAAATGAGTCAGCTCTTCACATCAGGTGGCCAAAATATTGGAGTTTCAGTTTCAACATCAGTCCTTCCAATGAACACCCAGGACTGATCTCCTTTAGGATGAACTGGTTGGATCTCCTTGGAGTCTAAGGGACTCTCAAGAGTCTTCTCCAACACCACAGTTCAAAAGCATCAATTCTTTGGTGATCAGCTTTCTTTATAGTTCAACTTACATCCATACATGATCACGGGAAAAACCGTAGCCTTGACTAGACGTACCTTTGTTGGCAAAGTAATGTCTCTGCTTTTTAATATGCTGTCTAGGTTGGTCATAACCTTCCTTCCAAGGAGTAAGCGTCTTTTAATTTCATGGCTGCAATCACCATCTGCAGTGATTTTGGAGCCCCCAAAAATAAAGTCTGCCACTGTTTCCACTGTTTCTCCATCTATTTGCCATGAAGTGATGGGACCAGATGCCATGATCTTAGTTTTCTGAATGTTGAGCTTTATGCCAACTTTTTAACACTGCATAATAAGTTATTATAAGAAAATGGCTAAAATTCCCTGTGCTATAAAATATATTTTTTCCTTATTTATTTTATGCATAGAGTTTGTGTCTTTAATCCCATTCCCTGAATTCTGCTCCCCCCCAACACAATTTTTTTGTATATCTGTGAATCTATTTCTGTTTTTCATGTACATTCATTTATATCATTTTGTTATTCTACATATAAATGATATACAACATTTGTCTTTGGCATATTTCACTATGCATGATATTCTCTAGGTATATCCATATTGCTGCAAATAGCAGAATTTAATCTTTTTATGGCTGAGTAATGGTAATGGTGGTTTAGTCACTAAGTAACATCCAATTCATTGAGACCCTATTAACTATATAGCCCGCCAGGCTCCTCTGTCTGTGGGGTTTCCCAGGCAAGAATACTGGAGTGGGTTGTCATTTCCTTCTCCAAGGTATCTTCTAGGTCCCGGAATCAAACCCAGTTCTCCTGCATTGCAGGAAGATTCTTTGGCAACTGAGCCACCAGCGAAGCCCATAACTGAGTAATATTCCATTGTAAATATATACAATATTTTTTCTATCCATTCATTTGTTGGTGGACACTTAAGTTGCTGCCATTGTCTTGGCTACTGTAAACAGTGTTTCTGTGAGTATTTTGGTGCATGTATTTTATCAAATTAATGTTTCTGTATTTTCCAAAATACGTAGACAAAATTGAAATTTATGGATCATATGGTAGTTCTATTTAAAAACAAAATTAAGGAACCTCTGTATTGTTTTCCATAGTGACTGCACCAATTTAAGTCCCTACCAACAATATATAAGGGTTCCCTTTTCTCCACATTCTCTTCATCTTTTATTTGTAGACTTTTTGATGATAGCCATCCTAACAGGTGTGAGGTGATACTTTGTTGTTTTGATTTGAATTTCTCTAACAATTCGCAGTGTTGAGCATATTTCCATGTGCCTGTTATTCCTCTCTATATCTTCTTTGGAAAAATACTTATTTAGGGACTTTGCATATTTGTTATTGAATTGTTTTGTTATTGGATATTAAGTTTTATGAGATTTTATATATATTTGGATATTAACCTATTGACAGTCACATCATTTTTAAATATCTTCTTCCATGCTATAGGTTGTCTATTCATTTTGAGGATAGTTTCAATTGATATACAAAAGTTCTTAATGTTAAGTCCTGCTTATTTATTTTTGGTTTTATTTCTTCTGCCTTAGGAGAAAGACCCAAGAAAATATTGCTGAGGTTTATATCAAAGAGTGTTCTGCCTATATTCTCTTCTAGAAGTTTCATAGATTTAGGTCTTGCTTTAGGTCTTTAATCCATTTTGAGTTTAGTTTAGTATATCATGTGAGGAAATGTTCTAATTATTGTTTTACATGTAGCTGTCCATTTATCCCAACACCACTTGTTGAAGACACTATCTGTTCTTCATTGTACACTCTCATCTATTTGTCAAAGATTAATTGACTGTAGGTGTGCGTTTATTTTTGAGCTCTCTGTTCTCTTCCATTGATAAATGTGTATGTTTTTGCTGGTACCATAATGTTTTGATTACTCTGGATTTGTAGTGTAGAAAGTATTATCAGTTCAGTTCAGTTAAGTTCAGGCACTCAGTCGTGACCGACTCTTTGCGACCCCATGGATCACAGCACGCCAGAACTCCCTGTCCATCACCAAATCCTGGAATTCACTCAAACTCATGTAAAACAAGTCAGTGATGCCATCCAGCCATCTCATTCTCTATCGTCCCCATCTCCTCCCGCCCTCAATCCCTCCAGCATCAGAGTCTTTTCCAGTGAGTCAACTCTTCACATGAGGTGGCCAAAGTATTGGACTTTCAGCTTATCATAAGTCCTCCTAATGAACACCCAGGATTGATCTCCTTTAGAATGGACTGGTTGGATCTCCTTGCAGTACAAGGGACTCTCAAGAGTCTTCACCAGCACCACAGTTCAAAAGCATCAATTCTTCGGCGATCAGCTTCCTTCACAGTCCAACTCTCACATCCATACATGACCATGGGAAAAACCATAGCCTTGACTAGACGGACCACTGTTGGCAATGTCTCTGCTTTTTAGTATGCTATCTAGGTTGGTCATAACTTTCCTTCAAAGGAGTAAGAGTCTTTTAATTTCATGGCTGCAATCAGCATCTGCAGTGATTTTGGAGCCCTAAAAATTAAAGTCTGACACTGCTTCCACTGTTTCCCCATTTTTTCCCATGAAGTGATGGGACCAGATGCCATGATCTTCGTTTTCTGAATGTTGAGCTTCAAGCCAACCTTTTCACTCTCCTCTTTCACTTTCATCAAGAGGCTTTTGAGTTCCTCTTCACTTTCTGCCATAAGGGTAGTGTCATCTGCATATCTGAGGTTATTGATATTTCTCCCGGCAATCTTGATTCCAGCTTGTGCTTCTTCCAGCCCAGCATTCCTCATGATATATTCTGCATATAAGGTAAATAAGCAGGGTGACAATATACAACCTTGACGTACTCCTTTTCCTATTTGGAGCAGTCTGTTATTCCATGTCCAGTTCTAACTGCTGCTTCCTGACATGCATACAGGTTTCACAAGAGGCAGGTCAGGTGGTCTGGTATTTCAATCTCTTTCAGAATTTTCCACAGTTTATTGTGATCCACACAGTCAAAGGCTTTGGCATAGTCAATGAAGCAGAAATAGATGCTTTTCTGGAACTCTCTTGCTTTCTCCATGATCCAGCGGATGTTGATAATTTGATCTCTGGTTCCTCTGCCTTTTCTAAAACCTGCTTGAACATCTGGAAGTTCACGATTCACATATTGCTGAAGCCTGGCTTGGAGAATTTTGAGCATGTCTTTACTAGCATGTGAGATGAGTGCAATTGTGCGGTAGTTTGAGCATTCTTTGGCATTGCCTTTCTTTGGGATTGGAATGAAGACTGACCTTTTCCAGTCCTGTGGCCACTGCTGAGTTTTCCAAATTTGCTGGCATACTGAGTGCAGCACTTTCACCGCATCATCTCTCAGGATTTGAAATAGCTCAATTGGAATTCCATCACCTCCACTAGCTTTGCTCGTAGTGATGCTCTCCAATGCCCACTGGACTTCACATTCCAAGATGTCTGGTTCCAGGTGAGTGATCACGCCATCATGATTATCTTGGTCGTGAAGATCTTTTTTGTACAGTTCTTCTGTGTATTCTTGCCATCTCTTCTTAATATCGTGTGCTTCTGTTACATCCATACCATTTCTGTCCTTTATCGAGCCCATCTTTGCATGAAATGTTCCCTTGATATCTCTAATTTTCTTGAAGAGATCTCTTGTCTTTCCTATTCTGTTGTTTTCCTCTATTTCTTTGCATTGATCCCTGAGGAATGCTTTCTTATCTCTCCTTGCTATTCTTTGGAACTCTTCATTCAGATGCTTATATATTTCCTTTTCTCCTTTGCTTTTCACTTCTCTTCCTTTCACAGATATTTGTAAGGCCTCCTCAGACAGCCATTTTGCCTTTTTCGTTTCTTTTCCTAATCCACGACCAAGGTAAGAGTAACCCAAATAAGACGGTAGGTATTGCGAGGGGGCATCAGAGTGCAGACACACAGAAATCATAGTCACAGAAAACTAGTTGATCTGATCACATGGAACACAGCCTTGTCTATCTCAGTGAAACTAAGCCATGCTGTGTGGGGCCACCAAAGATGGATGGGTCATGGTGGAGAGGTCTGACAGAATGTGGTCCACTGGAGAAGGGAATGGCAAACCACTTCAGTATACTTGCCTTGAGAACCCCATGAACAGTATCAAAGGGCAAAATGATAGGATACTGAATGGGAATTCCCCAAGTCAGTAGGTACCCTATATGCTACTGGAGATTAGTGGAGAAATAACTCCAGAAAGAATGAAGAATGGAGTCAAAGCAAAACGAATACCCAGTTGTGGATGTGACTGGTGATAGAAGCAAGGTCCGATGCTCTAAAGAGCAACATTGCATAGGATCCTGCAGTGTTAGGTCCATGAATCAAGGCAAATTGGAAGTGGTCAAACAGGAGATGACAAGAGTAAACGTAGACATTCTAGGAATCAGTGAACTAAAATGGACTGGAATGGGTGAATTTAATTCAGATGACCATTATATCTACTTCTGTGGGCAGGAATCCCTTAGAAGAAATGGAGTAACCATCATGGTCAACGAAAGAGTCTGAAATGCAGTACTTGGATGCAATCTTAAAAACGACAGAATGATTTGTGTTCGTTTCCAAGGCAGACCATTCAATATGACAGTAATCCAAGCCTATGCCCCAACATTAATGCTGAAGCTGAAGTTGAATGGTTCTATGAAGACCTACAAGACCTTTTAGAACTAACACCCAAAAAAGATGTCTTTTTCATTATAGGAGACTGCAATGCAAAAGTAGGAAGTCAAGAAACACGTGGAGTAGCAGGCAAATTTGGCCTTGGAGCACGAAATGAAGCAGGGCACAGGCTAATAGAGTTTTGTCAAGAGAACGCACTGGTCATAACAAACACCTTCTTCCAACAACAGAAGAGAAGACTCTACACATGGACATCACCAGATGGTCAACACTGAAATCAGATTGATTATATTCTTGGCAGCCAAAGATGGAGAAGCTCTATACAGTTAGCAAAAACAAGACATGGAGCGGACTGTGGCTCAGATCATGAACTCCTTATTGCCAAACTCAGACTTCAATTGAAGAAAGTAGGGAAAACCACTAGACCATTCAGATATGACCTAAATCAAATCCCTTATGATTATACAGTGGAAGTAAGAAATAGATTTAAGGGACTAGATCTGATAGATAGAGTGCCTGATGAACTATGGCTGGAGGTTCATGACATTGTACAGGAGACAGGGACCAAGACCATCCACATGGAAAAGAAAGTATTTTACTTCCAGCTTTGTTAGTTTTCCTCAAGATTGTTTGGTAATTTCGGACTTTTTGTGGCTCCATATATATTTTAAGCTGATTCGTTCTTGTTCTGTGGAAAACGTCATGTGTATTTGGGTAGGGATTACATTAAAATTGTGGATTTTAGGGGAGGGGTAATATGGCCATTGTAACAATATTAATTCTGCCAGTCCAAGAGCATGTGATATCTTTCCATTTCTTTGTATCATCTGTAATTTCCTCTATGAATGTTTTATTTTTCAGTGTCCTTGATTAACTCTATTCATAGATTTTAAATTATTTTTGATGAAATTTTAAATGGGATTTCATTTTTTTTCTTTCTGATATCTCCTTATTATTATATTGAAACAGAAGGGATTTATGTATATTAATCTTGTATACAGGAAGCTTTCTGAATTATTTATTTGGTTTTAATAGTTTTGGGATGGAGACTTTAGGATTTTCTTTATAAAGAGTTATGTCATCTCCAGAGAGTGACAGTTTTACCTTTTGCCTTCTTATTTGTATAAATTTTCTTTCTTTTTCTTGTCTGATTGATATGATTATGATTCTTAATACTGAGGGCTTCCCTCATAGCTCAGTCGGTGAAGAAACTGCCTGAAATGCAGGAGACTCAGGTTCGATTCCTCTGTTGGGAAGATCCCCTGGAAAAGGAAATGGTACACCACCCTAGTATTCTTGCCTGGAGAATTCCAGGGACAGAGGAGCCTGTGGGTTACAGTCCATAGCGTCACAAGAGTCGGACATGACTGACTGAATTTAACTTAACTTCACTTCCTAATACTGTGCTAAATAGAACAAGCAAGAGTGGATATTCTTGTCTTGCTCCCCATTTTAGCAGGAAGGCTTTCAGCTTTTCACTGTTGATGTTAGCTGTTGGCTGGTCATAAATGGTTATTATTATTTTGAGGTATTTTCCCTTTATACACACTTTGATGAGTTTTTTGTTTATGAATGAATTTTGTCAAGTGCTTTTCTGTGTCTACTGAGATCGCAGATGGATTTTTATCATTCTTCTAGGGTAGGTTTACTATTGCTGAATTCTTTTAGTTTGTGCTTGTCTCTTCTATTCTAAATGGTAATCTCATTAGGTAGATTATCCTAGGTTGCAAAGTTGTTCCATTTCTGCATTTTAAGTATATCATGGCCATTCCCTTATGGCCTGCAAAGTTTCTCCAGATAAATCAACTGATAACCCTTTGAAGATTCCTCTGTATATCACTTTTGTTTTTCTCTTGTTGCTTTTATAATTCTATCTTCATCTTTAAATTTTGCCATTTTAATCATGATATGTCTTGCTGTGAGTTGTTTGGGTTCATCTTATTTGGGTCCTTATGTGCTTCTTGTACCTGGATATCTGTTTCCTTTTTTAAGTTTGGGAACTTTTCAGCTATATTCTTGTTAAATGCATTTTTATTCCCCCCTCTCTCTATTCTCCTTCTAGAACCCCTATACTGTGAATGTTGGCATACTTAATGTTATCCCAGACATCTTACAGATTACTTTCATTTTTTGTCATTATTTCTGTTGCTCTGATTTAACTTATATGCAGAGTACATCATGAGGAACGCTGGGCTGGAAGAAGCACAAGCTGGAATCAAGATTGTCAGGAGAAATATCAGTAACCTCAGATATGCAGATGACACCACCCTTATGGCAGAAATTGAAGAGGAACTCAAAAGCCTCTTGATGAAAGTGAAAGAGGAGAGTGAAAAGGTTGGCTTGAAGCTCAACATTCAGAAAACAAAGATCATGGCATCTGGTCCCATCACTTCATGGCAAATAGATGGGGAAACAGTGGAAACAGTGTCAGACTTTATTTTTGGGGCTCCAAAATCACTGCGGATGCTGATTGCAGCCATGAAATTAAAAGACGCTTACTCCTTTGAAGGAAAGTTATGACCAACCTAGATAGCATATTAAAAAGCAGAGACATTACTTTGCCAACAGTGGTCCATCTAGTCAAGGCTACGGTTTTTCCTGTGGTCATGTATGGATGTGAGAAATGGACTGTGAAGAAAGCTGATTGCCGAAGAATTGATGCTTTTGAACTGTGGTGCTGGAGAAGACTCTTGAGAGTCCCTTGGACTGCAAGGAGATCCAACCAGTCCATTCTAAAGGAGATCAATCCTGGGTGTTCATTGGAAGGACTGATGCTAAAGCTGAAACTCCAATGATTTGGCCACCTTATGCGACGAGTTGACTGACTGGAAAAGAGTCTGATGCTAGGAGGGATTGGGGGTGGGAGGAGACGGGGATGACAGAGAATGAGATGGCTGGATAGCATCACCGACTCGATGGACATGAGTTTGAGTGAACTCCGGGAGTTGGTGATGGACAGGGAGACCTGGCGTGCTGTGATTCATGGGGTCGCAAAGAGTCGGACACGAATGAGCGACTGAACTGAACTGATATAGTTATTTCCTTTTTTCTATATTCCAGAATACTATTCCTCCTAGTGAGATATATATATATATATATATATATATATATATATATATATTTAATTTAAGGTACTGAAGTATCTGTTTATGGTTGGATTTCTTAAAAATATTTTTTTCTGGTTCCTTGCTAGAATGACTGGTATTTAGATCAATCCCTTCCCTAACCCAATTTTCATTTTTATTACCAATGTTTTGAATATTTTATCTGCTACATTGTTTCCTTTTGTCATATTATTTATATTTGGGCAGTTTTCTCTTGCTCTTTCAATTGAGTTGTTACTCTTCCTTTTCATTTTGATTAACTTTTTCTGTTTCTATGAATTTGGGTGAAAGTTACCTTTTTTGTTCTTGAAGCAGTATTCTTATGTTGGAATGTCCCCACATAGACTGTCTGCCTAATGCCTTTGGTCGGAGGGCTGAATTTGATGTGGACACCAATCACATTTTTTTCTCAGTGTTTACTGGCAGTTATTACCTTGGCACAAGTTGGGGTTGGGGGTGGAGGAGCTAGATATTGCACAGTGTGTGATGCAGTATTTCCTCTCTGCTTAGTGATAGTCACCACCCTGCCACAGTTGGGGTTTCACGTAAAGTCCACTGCTGGAGCAGAAGCCCGGAGGGTTGACCTTGAGCTGGCACTATTCTCTTTAAATATACTTTTCCTTTCACTGGGACATTTGCCCCAAAGGAAGGGAGTGATGAAACAAGTAGGTCTCATGTGTGCGCAGAAGTCTGATGCTCTGCTTGTGTATGAAGCTTCACTGATATGCAGCCTATGATCCCTTCTTTCTCCAAATCATGGCTATCTCACACTTAGTACTGAGCTGTGGCATTGGGTGAGTAGTTCCTGAGCATTTTCCTTGTGTGGGCTGGTTTGTGCAGTTAGGTGGTCACAGGAAATCTGGCAGTTCCACTGCTGTCAGAAGTCTGGCTTTTTCTTGGGTGCTGCTTGAGTAAACACCAACAATGTCCATTGCTGTCTCACCTGAGCTCTGCCCTGGAACTAGATCACTTCAGCATCCCAAGGTCAGTTTTTCCCCAGGCCTCAGCTTTCCTAGATCTAATGCTACACTGTTAGCTGGAGTGAGCATGACTGAAGTGTTTGCTTGGCTCAGTCTTGGAGTGCAGTGAAACAATTGCAAGAAACCTGGCAACTTCTAGGGCATACCCTCTTTCTGCCCTGCTTGGGAGGAAGTCAGCACTCTTGTGCTCCTCACAAGTGCAGTCCAGGCTTCTCCAGTCTTTCTATCTCAGTGGTTCTTCAACTGACCAAGGGAACCATTCTCCTACCCTGGGACACCCAGTTTGTTTTTCAACCTACTCATTCCTCACAGCAGGTGTCTGACTTTGTAGTCTCCCTTTTCCTCTGAATCTCCTCCCAGGAGAAGACGTCCCATCCTAAATGGTTTACTTCTTGTTCAACGCTATTTTGTGTTTGTCTTTCCTACTACCTTAGTTGTTCAGGGGTAGTTCTGCTAGTTTCCAGTGAAAATTGTTCCACATGTGTGTGTGTGTGTGTGTGTGTGTGTAAATATATATTCATGTTATGTTAATATATATTTGTTACTTTTATTGAACTGCAATTAGCATACACTGCTTTATTTGTTTCAAATGTACAACATCATGTTTGATATTTTAATAGGTTGTAAAATGACCACTGACATAAGATCCATCACCATACAAATGGTTACAATATTATTGATCATACAGTAATCATTATGTATACATTATATTCCTGTCATTTTATTTTTTAAAATTTGATAGTCACAAGTGCAGTAGCATATAATCAGTAGAGACTATATCCTTGCTACTCAAAATGTGACCCACAGACCAGCAGCATTGGCATCACACAGAAGCCAGTGATTAATTAAGACTTGGCACCACCCCAGATTTCATTCTCAGAAACAACAGTTTCACAAAATTGGCAGGTGATTCTTATATGTATTAAGTCTGATGTGGATTAGTCTAAAAATTTTCTGCATCTCTAAATTGGACACAACATAACTCATAGAACTGTGCAGATTTATTAGTATATAAAAAGCACTATGGAAATGTAAGAGTTTATAAAAAAAATTGTTCTCATTTATACTAACTCAGCTATTCATATTAGCATTTTATCCTACATCTTCATATAAATAACACACATAGCTGGAGCTCTTGTGTTTGTTGGGGGAGATGAGCTCCATGTCCTTTGACTCTGACATCTTGAATGTACCCATTTAAAATATCTTTAAGTATTAGATGGCATTATACTTTTTGTTTCAATTATAACAAATGATTTAGGAAACTCATGAGGGGAAGGATAGTCTATTGTATTTCTCTATGTCTTTCCTCTTTCCATTGCTCTTTCTTACATTTTTTTTCATCCAAGATTCCTTCTTTTATAAGTTCCTTTTTTGTGTAAAAAATTTCTTTTAGACTTTCTTTAGGGATAGATAAGCTAGAGTCACATTCTTTTAGTTTTCCATTATTTAATGATTTTTTAAAATGTCTTCTTCATTCCTGAAAGATAGATTTCCTGGATAGTGAATTCACAGTTCTCAATTCTTTTCTTTTACTACTTGAAAATTTTGTGTTATTTGCTTCTGACTTCTCTGGTTTCTGAGAAAGCTACTGATATTCAAATTGATGTTCTTCTATAGGTATTTTGTATTTTGTCCTTGGTTGCTTTATTTTTCAGAGGTTTAATTATATGTCTAGACAAGTATTTAAGAGAAGGCAATGGCAACCCACTCCAGTACTCTTGCCTGGAAAATCCCATGGATAGAGGAGCCCATGCATTGGAAAAGGAAATGGCAACCCACTCCAGTGTTCCTGCTTGGAGAATCTCAGGGACGGGGGAGCCTGGTGGGCTTCCGTCTATGGGGTCACACAGAGTTGGACACGACTGAAGCAACATAGCAGCAGCAGCAGCAGCATACATGTATTTATTTGAGTTAGTCCTATTTTGAGTTTGTTCAGTTTCTTCAAACTTTGTGCATGCTCAGTTGCTTAGTCATGTCTGACTCTTTATGACCCTATGGACTATAACCCACCAGGCTCCTCTGTCCATGGGATTTTCCAGGCAAAAATACTAGGGAGGGTTGCTATTTCCTTTCCCAGGGTATCTTCATGATCCAGGGATCACGCCCACCTCTCCTGCATTTTCAGGTGGATTCTTTACCACTGAGCCACATGAGAAGCCCAGTCTTTAGTCCTCTATATTTTACTAAGTTTGGGGAAATTTCAGCACTTAGAGCCTCACTGTTCCTCCTTGCCTTCTTAGACTCTGATCATATGAATATTGTATCGTTTGCTATTGTCTTACAGGTTGTTAATTATTTTTTTTTGTTTTTTATCTTTAGTTCAGATTAAATAAATTATATTGTTCTTTCCTCAAATTCATTGATTCTGTCCTTTCCTGTATCTACTACATTACAGAGCTTACCAAGTAACTATTTAAAAAATTGGAATTATTGTATACTTTAGCTCTATAATTTCCAAATGATCATATTTTAACTTCTAGATTTTTGTTGGTATTTTCTACTTTTGAACGTGTTTCATGAGAATTTGTAGTTTCTTATTTAAACATATATGATGCCTAAGTTGAAAGTCATTGCAATATCTAATCCTCTCAGATAAACTGATGTCAATTAAGAGCCTCTTGGCATTCAAGTTATATAATTTTTCAGCCTTTTGTTATAATGCATGATTTTTATTGTATCCTTGGCAATTTGATTATACTACGAGAAAGTGAAAGTCTCTTAGTCGTGTCCGATTATTTGTGACCCCGTGGGCTATAGAGTTCATGGAATTCTCCAGGCCAGAATACTGGAGTGGGTAGCCATTTCCTTCACTAGGGGACCTTCCCAACCCAGGGATCAAACCCAGGTCTCTGACATTGCAAGTGGATTCTTTACCAGCTGAGCTACCAGGGAAGCTTGAGTCTTACGCAAATCTTCCATTTTATCAAGTAGCCACCCTGTTTAAGTATAGCACACAAGACCTGAACCTACTTGTGGGATGTGTTGCACTGACATTCTAATTTTTCTGAAGCTTCATGATGGTTTTTTGGTCTGCATCAGTTCAGTTCAGTTCAGTCACTCAGTTGTGTCTGACTTTTTGAGACCCCATGAACTGCAGCACACCAGGCTTCCCTGTCCATCACCAACTCCTGGAGTTAATTCAAACTCATGTCCATCGAGTCGGTAATGCCATCCAACCATCTCATCCACTGTCGGCCCCTTCTCCTGCACTCAGTCTATTCCAGCAAAGGGTTTTCTCCAATGAGTCAATTCTTCACATCAGGTAGCTAAAGTATTGGAGTTTCAGCATCAGCATTAGTCCTTCCAATGAACATTCAGGACTGATTTCCTTTAGGATGGACTGGTTAGATCTCCTTGCAGTCTAAGGGACTCTCAAGAGTCTTCTCCAACAGCACAATTCAACAGCATCAATTCTTTGGTGCTCAGCTTTCTTTATATTCCAGCTCTCACATCCATACATGACTACTGGAAAAACAATAGCTTTGACTAGACGGACCTTTGTTGACAAAGTGATGTCTCTGCTTTTTAATATGCTGTCTAGGTTGGTCATAAGCTTTCTCCCAAGGAGCTAACTTCTTTTAACTTCATGGCTACATTCACTGTCTGTAGTGATTTTGTAGCCCCCAAAATAAAGTCTGTCACTGTTTCCACTGTTTCCCCATGTATTTGCCATGAAGGAATGGGCCCGGATGCCATGATCTTAGTTTACTGAATATTGAGTTTTAAGCCAAATTTTTCACTCTCCTCTTTCACTTTCATCAAGAGGCTCTTTAAGTCAATATATAATGAATAATATATTAAATGAGATAAAAAAATAACACTAGGAGGGAACCAACAGTAGAATAACGGAGGCAGAAGATAGGATAAGTGAGATAGAAGATAGAATGGTAGAAATAAATGAAACAGAGAGGAAGAAAGAAAAACGAATAAAAAAAAAAAATGAGGACAATCTAAGAGACCTCTGGGACAATGTTAAACACAACAACAACCGAATCATAGGAGTCCCAGAAGAAGAAGACATAAAGAAAGTCCATGAGAAAATACTTGAGGTGATAATACGGAGGTTCATGATATTGTACAGGAGACACGGACCAAGACCATCCCCATGGAAAAGAAATGCAAAAAAGCAAAATGGCTGTCTGAGGAGGCCTTACAAATAGCTGTGAAAAGAAGAGAGGCGAAAAGCAAAGGAGAAAAGGAAAGATATAAGCATCTGAATGCAGAGTTCCAAAGAATAGCAAGGAGAGATAAGAAAGACTTCCTCAGTGATCAATGCAAAGAAATAGAGGAAAACAACAGAATAGGAAAAACAAGAGACCTCTTCAAGAAAATTAGAGATTCCAAGGGAACATTTCATGCAAAGATGGGCTCGATAAAGGACAGAAATGGTATGGACCTAACAGAAGCAGAAGATATTAAGAAGTGGTGGCAGGAATACACACAAGAACTGTACAAAAATGATCTTCATGACCAAGATAGTCACGATAACATGATCACTGACCTAGAGCCAGACATCTTGGAATGTGAAGTCAAGTGGGCCTTAGAAAGCATCACTACTAACAAAGCTAGTGGAGGTGATGGAATTCCAGTTGAGCTATTTCAAGTCTTGAAAGATGATGCTGTGAAAGTGCTGCACTCAATATGCCAGCAGATTTGGAAAACTCAGCAGTGGCCACAGGACTGGAAGAGGTCAGTTTTCATTCCAATCCCAAAGAAAGGCAATGCCAAAGAATGCTCAAACTACCGCACAATTGCACTCATCTCACACGCTAGTAAAGTCATGCTCAAAATTCTCCAAGCCAGGCTTCAGCAGTATGTAAATCGTGAACTCCCAGATGTTCAAGCAGGTTTTAGAAAAGGCAGAGGCACCAGAGATCAAATTGCCAACATCCGCTGGATCATGGAGAAAGCAAGAGAGTTTCAGAAAAACATCTATTTCTGCTTCATTGACTATGCCAAAGCCTTTGACTGTGTAGATCACAATAAACTGTGGAACATTCTGAAAGAGATGGGAATCCCAGACCACCTGACCTGCCTCTTGAGAAACCTGTATGCAGGTCAGGAAGCAACAGTTAGAACTGGACATGGAACAACAGAGTGGTTCCAAATAGGAAAAGGTGTACGTCAAGGTTGTATATTGTCACCTTGCTTATTTAACTTATATGCAGAGTACATCATGAGGAACGCTGGGCTGGAAGAAGCACAAGCTGGAATCAAGACTGCTGGGAGAAATATCAATAACCTTAGATATGCAGATGACACTACCCTTATGGCAGAAAGTGAAGAGGAACTCAAAAGCCTCTTGATGAAAGTGAAAGAGGAGAGTGAAAAGGTTGGCTTGAAGCTCAACATTCAGAAAACGAAGATCATGGCATCTGGTCCCATCACTTCATGGGAAATAGATGGAAAAACAGTGGAAACAGTGCCAGACTTTATTTTTTTGGGCTCCAAAATCACTGCAGACGCTGATTGCAGCCATGAAATTAAAATACAATTACTCCTTGGAAGGAAACTTATGACTAACCTTGATAGTATATTAAAAAGCAGAGACATTACTTTGCCAACCAAGGTCCGTCTAGTCAAGGCTATGGTTTTTCCCGTGGTCATGTCTGGATGTGAGAGTTGGACTGTGAAGCAAGCTCATCGCTGAAGAATTGATGCTTTTGAACTGTGTTGTTGGAGAAGACTCTTGAGATTCCCTGGTACTGCAAGGAGTTCCAACCAGTCCATTCTAAAGGAGATCAATTCTGCGTGTTCATTGGAAGGACTGATGTTGAAGCTTAAACTGCAATACTTTGGCCACCTCATGCAACTAGTTGCCTCAGTGGAAAAAACTCTGATGCTCGGAAAGGTTTGGGGCGGGAGGAGAAGGGGACGACAGAGAATGAGATGGCTGGATGGCATCACCGACTCTGTGGACATGAGTTTGAGTGTACTCCGGGTGTTGGTGATGGACAGGGAGGCCTGGCGTGCTGTGATTCATGGGGTCGCGGAGAGTAGGACACGACTGAGCGACTGAACTGAACTGAACTGAAGGGAAAACCACTAGAACATTCAAATATGACCTAAATCAAATCCCTTATGATTATATAGTGGAAGTGAGAAATAGATTTAAGGGACTAGATCTGATAGAGTGCCTGATGAACTATGGCTGGAGGTTCGTGACATTATACAGAAGACAGGGATCAAGATCATCCCCATGGAAAAGAAATGCAAAAAGAAAAATGGCTGTCTGAGGAGGCCTTACAAATAGTTTTGAAAAAAAAAGAAGTGAAAAGCAAAGGAGAAAAGGAAAGATATAAGCATCTGAATGCAGAGTTCCAAAGAATAGCAAAGAGAGATAAGAAAGCCTTCCTCAGCGATCAATGTAACGAAAAAAAAAAAAAAACAGAATAGGAAACACTAGAGATCTCTTCAATAAAATTACAGAAACCAAGGGAATATTTCATGCAAAAATGGGCTCGATAAAGGACAGAAATTGTATGGACCTAACAGAAGCACACGATATTAAGAAGAGGTGGCAAGAATACACAGAAGAACTGTACAAAAAAGATCTTCACAATCCAGATAACCACGATGGTGTGATCACTCACCTAGAGCCAGACATACTGGAATGTGTAGTCAAGTGGGCCTTAGAAAGCATCACTACGAACAAAGCTAGTGGAGGTGATGGAATTCCAAGTGAGCTATTTCAAATCCTGAAAGATGATGCTGTGAAAGTGCTGCACTCAATATGCCAGCAAATTTGTAAAACTACGCAGTGGTCACAGGATTGGTAAAGGTCAGTTTTCATTCCAATCCCAAAGAAAGGCAATGCCAAAGAATGCTCAAATTACTGCACAATTGCACTCATCTCACTTGCTAGTAAATGAATGCTCAAAATTCTCTAAGCCAGGCTTCAGCAATATGTGAAACATGAACTTCCAGATGTTCAATCTAATTTTAGAAAAGGCAGAGGAACCAGGGATCAAATTGCCAACATCCGCTGGATCATGGAAAAAGCAAAAGAGTTCAAGAAAAAAATCTAATTCTGCTTTATTGACTATGCCAAAGCCTTTGACTGTGTGGAATATAATAAACTGTGGAAAATTATTCAAGAGATGGGAATACCAGACCACCTGACCTGCCTCTTCAGAAACCTGTATGCAGGTCAGGAAGTGACAGTTAGAACTGGCCATGGAACAAAAGACTGGTTCAAATTGGAAAAGGAGTATATCAAGGCTGTATATTGTCACCCTGCTTATTTAACTTCTATGCAGAGTACATCATGAGGAACGCTGGGCTGGTAGAAGCACAAGCTGGAATCAAGATTGCCGGGAGAAATATCAATAACCTCAGGTATGCAGATGACACCACCCTTATGGCAGAAGGTGAAGAGGAACTAAAGAGCCTCTTGATGAAAGTGAAAGAGGAGAGTGAAAACATTGGCTTAAATCTCAACATTCAGAAAACTAAGATCATGGCATCTGGTCCCATCACTCCATGGGAGATAGATAGAGACACAGTGGAAACATTGTCAGGCTTTATTTTTTTGGGCTCCAAAATCACTGCAGATGGTGACGGCAGCCATGAAATTAAAAGACGCTTACTTCTTGGAAGGAACAATATGACCAACCTCAATTCAGTTCAGTTCAGTTCAGTTCAGTCGCTCAGTCGTGTCCGACTCTTAGCGACCCCATGAACCACCGCACACCAGGCCTCCCTGTCCATCACAACTCCCGGAGTTCACTCACACTCACGTCCATCGAGTCGGTGATGCTATCCAGCCAACTCATTCTCTGTCATCCCCGTCTCCTCCTACCCCCAATCGCTCCCAGCATCAGAGTCTTTTCCAGTGAGTCAACTCGTCACATGAGGTGGCCAAAGTATTGGAGTTTCAGCTTTAGCATCAGTCCTTCCAATGAACACCCAGGATTGATCTTTAGAATGGACTGGTTGGATCTCCTTGCAGTACCAGGGACTCTCAAGAGTCTTCTCCAGCACCACAGTTCAAAAGCATCGATTCTTCGGCAATCAGCTTTCTTCACAATCCAACTCTCACATCCGTACATGACCACGGGAAAAACCATAGCCTTGACTAGACGGACCTTGATTGGCAAAGTAATGTCTCTGCTTTTTAATATGCTATCTAGGTTGGTCATAACTTTCCTTCCAAGGAGTAAGCGTCTTTTAATTTCACGGCTGCAATCACCATCTGCAGTGATTTTGGAGCCCAAAAAAATAAAGTCTGACACTGTTTCCACTGTTTCCCCATCTATTTCCCATGAAGTGATGGGGCCAGATGCCATGATCTTTGTTTTCTGAATATTGAGCTTCAAGCCAACCTTTTCACTCTCCTCTTTCACTTTCATCAAGAGGCTTTTGAGTTCCTCTTCACTTTCTGCTATAAGGGTAGTGTCATCTACATATCTGAGGTTATTGATATTTCTCCCAGCAATCTTGATTCCAGCCTGTGCTTCTTCCAGCCCAGCGTTCCTCATGATATACTCTGCATATAAGTTAAATAAGCAGGGGGACAATATACAACGTTGACGTGCTCCTTTTCCTATTTGGAACCAGTCGGTTGTTCCATGTACAGTTCTGACTGCTGCTTCCTGACTTGCATACAGGTTTCTCAATAGACAGGTCAGGTGGTCTGTTATTCCCATCACTTTCAGAATGTTCCACAGTCTATTGTGGTCCACACAGTCAAAAGCTTTGGCATAGTCAATGAAGCAGAAATATATGCTTTTCTGGAACTCTCTTGCTTTCTCCATAATCCAGTGGATGTTGGCAATTTTATCTCTGGTGCCTCTGCCTTTTGTAAAACCTGCTTGAACATCTGGAAGTTCACGATTCATGTATTTCTGAAGCCTGGCTTGGAGAATTTTGAGCATGACTTTACTAGCGTTTGAGATGAGTGCATTTGTGCGGTAGTTTGAGCATTCTTTGGCATTGCCTTTCTTTGGGATTGGAATGAAGACTGAACTTTTCCAGTCCTGTGGCCACTGCTGAGTTTTCCAAATTTGCTGGCATATTGAGTGCAGCACCTTCACAACATCATCTTTCAGGATTTGAAATAGCTCAATTGGAATTCCATCACCTCCACTAGCTTTGTTCATAGTGATGCTCTCCAAGGCCCACTGGACTTCACATTCCAGGATGTCTGGCTCCAAGTGAGTGATCACGTCATCGTTATTATCTTGGTCGTGAAGATCTTTTTTGTACAGTTCTTCAGTGTATTCTTGCCATCTCTTCTTAATATCTTCTGCTTCTGTTAGGTCCATACCATTTCTGTCCTTTATCGAGCCCATCTTTACATGAAATGTTCCCTTGATATCTTTAATTTTCTTGAAAAGATCTCTTGTTTTTCCTATTCTATTGTTTTCCTCTATTTCTTTGCATTGATCACTGAGGAAGTCTTTCTTATCTCTCCTTGCTATTCTTTGAAACTCTGCATTCAGATGCATATATCTTTCCTTTTCTCCTGTGCTTTTCGCTTCTCTTCTTTTCACAGCTATTTGTAAGGTCTCCTCAGACAGCCATTTTGCTATTTTGCATTTCTTTTTCATGGGGATGGTCTTGGTCCCTGTCTCCTGTACAGTGTCACGAACCTCCGTCCAGAGTTCATCAGGCACTCTATCTAACAAATCTAATCCCTTAAATCTATTTCTCACTTCCACTGTATAATCATAAGGGATTTTATTTAGGTCATATCTGAATGGTCTAGTGGTTTTCCCTACTTTCTTCCATTTAAGTCTGAATTTGGCAATAAGGAGTTCATGATCTGAGCCACAGTCAGCTCCTGGTCTTTTTTTTGCTAACTGTATAGAGCTTCTCCATATTTGGCTGCCAAGAATATAATCAATCTGATTTCGGTGTTGACCATCTGGTGATGTCCATGTGTAGAGTCTTCTCTTCTGTTGTTGGAAGAGGGTGTTTACTATGACCAGTTCATTCTCTTGGCAAAACTCTATTAGCCTTTGCCATGCTTCATTCCGTGCTCCAAGGCCAAATTTGCCTGTTGCTCAAAGCGTTTCTTGACCTCCTACTTTTACATTCCAGTCCCCTATAATGAAAAGGACATCATTTTTGGGTGTTAGTTCTAAAAGATCTTGTAGGTCTTCATAGAACTGTAAACCTCGGCTTCTTCAGCATTACTGGTCGGGGCATAGACTTGGATTACTGTAATATTGAATGGTTTGCCTTGGAAACAAACAGAAATCATTCTGTCGTTTTTGAGATTGCATCCAAGTACTGCATTTCGGACTCTTTTGTTGACCATGATGGCTACTCCATTTCTTCTAAGGGATTCCTGCCCACAGTAGTAGATATAATGGTCATCTGAATTAAATTCACCCATTCCAGTCCATTTTAGTTCACTGATTCCTAGAATGTCGACGTTCACTCTTGCCATCTCCTGTTTGACCACTTCCAATTTGCCTTGATTCATGGACCTAACATTCCAGGTTCCTATGCAATATTGCTCTTTACAGCATCAGACCTTGCTTCTAGCATCAGTCTCATCCACAACTGGGTAGTTGTTTCGTTTTGGCTCCATCCCTTCATTCTTTCTGGAGTTATTTCTCCACTGATCTCCAGTAGCATACTTGGCACCTACCGACCTGGGGAATTCCTCATTCATTATCCTATGATTTTGCCTTTTGATACTGTTAATCGGGTTCTCAAGGCATGTATACTGAAGTGGTTTGCCATTCCCTTCTCCAGTGGACCACATTCTGTCAGACCTCTCCACCATGACCCATCCATCTTGGGTGGCCCCACACGGCATGGCTTACTTTCATTGAGTTAGACAGGGCTGTGGTCCATTTGATCAGATCAACTAGTTTTCTGTGATTATGATTTCAGTGTGTCTGCCCTCTGATGCCCCCTCGCAATATCTACCATCTTATTTCGGCTTCCTTTACGTTGGTAGTGGAAAATCTCTTCACAGCTGCTCCAGCAAAGTGCAGCCGCTGTACCTTACCTTGGACGAGGGGTATCTCCTCAAGGCCTCCCCTCCTGACCTTGAACGTGGAGTAGCTCCTCTTGGCCCTCCTGTGCCCGCGCAGCCACCACCTCTTGGAAGTGGGACAGCTCCTCTTGGCCACCACCCTGACCTTGGGCGTGGTGTAGCTCCTCTCGGCCACGCTTCTGCACGTGGTCAGTTGCGCCGAGCCGGCATCTCTCGCGTCTGTGCCCCCAGAGCCTGTGTCTCTCGCATCTGCACTGCCGGAACTGGCGTCTCTCGCGTCGTTTGATGCGAAAATATTTGCAGCTTTTTCATTGTTGAAATTTGCCATTTGCTATTGGAATACATTCATATAAATGTGGTTATGTCATACATTATTTTAATGCACATTTCTTGCTTTATTATTTTTTCTTTTGCTAATGACATTACTTGCTTGTTTTATACTTATTTTAGACTATAGAAATGATTTTAGACAAAAAGCAAATTTGAATGATTTTCTTATTTGAGTTCAAAATGGATTTTATAGCAGTGGAAACAACTCACAAAATCAATAATGCTTTTGACCAAGGAACTGCTAACAGTGCATGGACATTCAAGAAGTTTTACAAAGGAGGTGAGAGCCTTGAAAATGAGAAGTGTAGTGGCTGGCCATTGGAAGCTGACAATGACAACTGAGAGTCATCTTGGAAGCTGATCTTCTTACAGCTATATGAGAAGTTGCCAAAGAACTCAGTGTCAACCATTCTATGGTTTTTTGGCATTTGAAGCAAATTGGAAAGGTGAAAAACTCAATAAGTGGGTGCCTCCTGAGGTGAATGAAAGACAAAAAGTTGTCATTTTGATGTGTTATCTTCTCTCATTCTACACAACAACAGTGAATCACTTCTCAAATGGATTGTGATGTGCTACAAAAAGTGGATTTTTATCATGCCAATCAGTGATGACCAGCTCAGTGGTTTGTCCAAGAAGAAGCTCCAAAGCACTTCCCAAAGCCAACCGTTCACCAAAAAAGTTCATTGTCACTTTTTGGTTGTCTGCTGCTGGTCTGATCCACTACAGCTTTCTGAAATGCTGTGAAACCATTACATCTGAGAAGTATGCTCAGCAGATCAATGAGATACACCAAAAACTGCATTGCCTTCAAGCCAGCATTGGTCAACAGAAAGGGCGCAATTCTTCTCTAGGGCAATGCTCGACTGCACATTGCACAACTAGCACTTCAAAAGTTGGACAAATTGAACTACGAAGTTTTGCCTGATCTGTCATATTCACCTGACCTCTAACCAACCAACTATCACTTCCTCAAGCATCTCAACAACTTTTTGCAGGGAAAACACTTCCACAAATAGCAGGATGCAGAAAATTCTTTGTAAGAATTCTTCAGATCCCGAAGCACAGATTTTTATGCTACAAGAATAAGCAAAATTGTTTCTCATTGGCAAAAATTTGTTGATTTTAATGGCTTTGATTAATAAAGACATGGTTGAGCCCAGTTACATTGATTTAAAATTCACTGTCCTAAACTATGCATCAACGTAATATATAGCGCTGAGTGTCTACTATCACAGTTTCATAGAGAATAGCGCCATCACCCCAAAAGTCCTCTTGTGTTATACTTTTGACAGCCCATTCTTGTGCTTCTAACCTCTGACAATCGATGATGTGTTTTCATTCCTAATAATTTTGCCTTCTAAAATCTCATGAAAAGACACCTTTATATAAGAAGCCTTTTTTGAGATTCTTTTTAAAATTTTATTTATTTTTAATTGAAAAAAAATTTGCTTTACCATATTGGTTTTACTTCTGCCATACATCAACATAAATTAGCCATTGGAATACATATGTCCCCTCCCTTGTGAACTGCTGTCCCACTTCCCACCCATCTAGGTTGTTACACAGCCCTAGCTTATCTATTTTACATATGGTAGTGTATTCAGTATCACAGCAATCCAAGTCATACCCCAACCAGTAATGCTTAAAAAGCTGAAATTGAATGTTTCTATGAAGACCTACAAGACCTTCTAGCACTAATACCCCTAAAGATGAACTTTTTATCATAAGGGACTGGAATGCAAAAGTAGGAAGTCAAGAAACACCTGGAGGCAAATTTGGCCTTGGAGTACAAAATGAAGCAGGGCAAAGTCTAATAGAGTTTTGCGAAGATAATGCACTGGTCATAGCAAACACCCCCTTCCAACAACACAAGAGAAGACTCTACACATGGACGTCACCAGATGGCCAATACTAAAATCAGATTGATTATATTCTTTGCAGCCAAAGATGGAAAAGCTCTATACGGTCAGCTGACTATGGCTCAGATCATGAACTCCTTGTTGCCAAATTCAGACTTAAATTTAAGAAAGTAGGGAAAACCACTAGACCATTCAGGTATGATTTAAATCGAATCGCTTACGATTATACAGTGGAAGTGAAAAATAGATTCAAGGGATTAGATTTAATAGACAGAATGCCTGAAGAACTATGCACATAGGTCCATGAAATTGTACAGGAGGTGATATCAAGACCATCCCTAAGTAAAAGAAATGCAATAGGAAAAATGGCTGCCTGAGGAAGCCTTAGAAATACCTGAGAAAAGAAGAGAAGTGAAGGGCAAGGAGAAAAGGAAAAATATACCCATTTGAATGCAGAGTTCCAAAGAATAGCAAGAAGAAATAAGAAAGCCTTCCTCAGTGATCAATGCAAAGAAATAAAGGAAAAGAGTAGAATGGGAAAGACTAGAGATGTCTTCAAGAAAATTAGAGATATCAAGGAAACATTTCATGCAATGACGGGCAAAATAAAGGACAGAAATCGTATGGGCCTAACAGAAGCAGAGGGGAAGGAAACGGTAACCCACTCCAGTATTCTTGCCTGGAGAATCCCATGGACAAAGAAGCCTGGTAGGCTACAGTCCACGGGGTCGCAAAGAGTCAGACACGACTGAGTGACGGAATGGAACGGAACAGAAGCAGAAGATATTAACAAGAGATTGCAAGAATACAAAGAAGAATTATGTAAAAAAGATCTTCATGACCCAGAAAACCACAATGGTGAGATCACTCACCTAGACCCAGACATCCTGGAATGTGAAGTCAAGTGGGCCTTAGGAAGCATCACTATGAACAAAACTATGATGGAATTCCAGCTGAGCTATTTCAAATCCTAAAGGATGATGCCATTAAAGTACTGCACTCATTATGCCAGCAAATTTGGAAAACTCAGCAGTGGCCACGGGACTGGAAAAGGTCAGTTTTCATTCCAATCCCAAAGAAGGGCAATGCCAAAGATTGTTGAAACTACTGCATAGTTGCACATATCTCACACACTAGCAAAGTCATGTTCAGAATTCTCCAAGCCAGACTTCAACAATACATGAACCGTGAACTCCCAGATGTTCAAGCTAGATTTGGAAAAGGCAGAGGAACCAGAGATCAAATTTCCAACATCTGTTGGATCATAGAAAATGATAGAGAATTCCTGAAAATCATCTACTTCTTTATTGATTAGGTCAAAGCCTTTGACTGTGTAGATCACAAGAAACAGTATAAAATTCTTAAAGAGATAGGAATATCAGGCCACCTTACCTGTCTCCTAAGAAATCTGTATGCAGGTCAAGAAGCAACACTTAGAATTGTATGTGGAGCAACAGACTGGCTCCAAATTGGTAAAAACATATGTCAAGGCTGTATATTGTCACTTTGCTTATTTAACTTTTATGCAGACTACATCATGCAAAATGCTGGGCTGGATGAAGCACAAGCTGAAATCAAGATTGCTGGGAAAAATATCCATAACCTCAGATACGTAGATGACACCACCCTTATGGCAGAAATTGGATAGGAACTAAAGAGCTTCTTGATGAAATTGAAGGAAAACAGTGAAAATGTTGGATTAAAACTCAACATTCAGAAATCTAAGATCATGGTATCCGGTCCCATCACTTGCAAATAGATAGGGAAACAATGGAAACGTGACAGACTTTATTTTCTTGGGCTCTAAAATCAATGCAGACGGTGACTGCAGCCATGAAATTAAAAGTCACTTACTCCTTGGAAGAAAATATATGACAACCTAGACAGCTTATTAAAAAGCAGAGACAATACTGCTGACAAAGATCTGACTAGTCAAAGCCATGTTTTTTCCAGTAGTCATGTATAGATGTGAGAGTTGGACTATAAAGAAAGCTGAGTGTTGAAGAATGGATGCTTTTGAACTGTGATGTTGGAGAAGATTCTTGAGAGTCCCTTGGGCTACAAGGAGATCAAACTGGTAAATCCAAAAGGAAATCAATCCTGAATGCTGTTTGGAAGGACTGATGCTGACGCTGAAGCTCCAATAATTTGGCCACCTGATGTAAAGAAACGACTCATCGGAAAATAAAGATTGAGGGCAGAAGGAGAAGGGAATGACAGAGGATGAGATGGTTGGATGGCATCACCGACTCAGTGGACATGAGTTTGAGCAAGCTCTGGGAGTTGGTGATGAGCAGGAAAGCCTGGCGTGCTGTTGTCCATGGTGTCACAAAGAGTTGGACACGACTGAGCGACTGAACTGAACAGATTGTATATGCTTCCATACACTCTCTCCATTCAATAATTAGTCTTTTGTACCTAGTGTTTAGTTTTGGATAGTATTCCATTATGTGGATATACCTTAATTTATTTTTATATTTCAGATTGACTTTATTGTTGGTATCTTATGTTCAGTTCTTTGGAATGACATATTTTCTGAGTCTCTGCTGCTTTCAAAGTCATTATTTAGACATTTCTGACTATTCTGAGTCTTTCAGATAAAGAAGCTCCATTCCAGTCCATAGAAAGTGAAGGAATTAGCGTCATAGCTCCAAAAAAAATTTAAACAGTATGCCCATAGTAACACAGAAAGTTATAGCAGAAGAGCCAGGACTTAAACCCCCAATTTTCAGTCACAGTACAGTACTAGAAAACATTCAGAGGAAAATAAGTATGCCTTAAAATGATGGAAAATAGATCTTTAGGGAGACTAAATATTTAAGTATATGGCCTGATAAAAAAGAGAATTTAGAAAATAGTTTGCAAACCTTTTTTAACCATATAAAAGATCATATAGTCATTAAGCATCAATAGGATGATAATCAATAGACCTAAGATGTAAAATGGGAAGCATAGAGTTATTTTGCCTTTAAAAGCAGATTAGAGAGAAAGAAGGATATGTTATAAAAACCCATCTACTTCAGGGCTGTGGATCGGGACTAGAGGGGGCCTAAAGATCTGACTAGGCCTCTCTGCTTTAGCATCTCTAGTTTACAGAGAAAGTTCTAGAATAGAAATGGATATTTTTTACTGAACCAAACCTGTGTATATAATCGTTGGAGCTTAGAATGTCAAGGCTAGAAAAAATCTGAAAGATAGTGAAGTCCAACCTCGCTACTTCAAAGATGAGGAAACTGAGCCCAAGTGAAGGGAAGCGACTTTTATAAGGTCAAATAGGGGAATTGGAAGCAGGGTTTCCTAACTCCCAAGCGTTCATATTGATGTGTTCTGAAGCTCATCATATGGAGACCCATCCAGATGGGTTTAATAACTTCATTAAACAACTTTCTGATCAATATTTGCCAGTGTCCTGTATTTCTTTAGTCTTCACCAACTTGTGATATTAAATAAGGTCACATGAAGAATATAAGAATATTATTTATACTGATTCTTGACCCTACATAACTAAATACTCCAATTCTTGGCAATCTATCCTTTAAATATTTCTAAGGCTCTCATATGTTTCACATGTATTTATGTCCATTATTCCTTTTGATACCTCTATTCTGTCTGGTCCTGCAGCCTTTCCTATTCAACACCATTGGAGCCTTTATTATGCCAGCACTACTAGAAGGCCTATGTCAAAGAAGTTTTGCAAGTGCTTTTCTTCCTTTTGTGCTCTGTCTTTACAAAAATGCCACTAATCAGGACTACTGAACCCTTATTTAGTTTTCAGCAAAAGAGATCTTTCATAAATTCTTCCAAACTGCCACCTTCTTCCTTCAGATTGATTGTGATTTGAGTTGCCTCCTTGACCCTGTTGCACATAGATCTCTGACAAGACAGCCCACTAGTTTACCAAGCATGCTACATCTGTCTGAATTCTATTTTAGATTTAAACTTGGAACTCCATAACTTCACATTCTCCCTCCTTCTCACCCAAAGCAACTGATACCTAAATGAAAATATCAACTTCTCTGGGTCTGTGAGTTCAAATGGCCAATACATTGTATTGTGTTATCCCTTTAGATCAGTGGTTCATAATTGGAGAAATTTTGCACCCCCAGGGAATTTGGTAACGCCTGGAGACATTTTTGGTTGCTAAACCAGGGGTGGGAGTGCTATTAGCATCTGGTGAATAGAGAACTGCTAAACATCCTACAACACACAGGAAAACACTCCCACCATCTGCCCACTCACAGACAACAAATTTATCAATAGTGCTAAGCCTGAGAAATCTTATTTTGGAGTAGGGCCAGGATCAAGATAGGCCTAACACTGATCCATATGCTCCATGAGTTTTGGCTTATTCAGAAAACTACAGTTGAGTTACCACTTCTGGGAATACATATGCTAATAATAATAGCGAAAGATTACACAGCATATTTTTTATGTGCCAGGCATAAAATATTTATTGAGGGCACATCATGTGCTAAGTACTCTTTTAGGCTAGGCATGGGCAAATGGTTTATTGTAAAGGGCTAGACAGTATATATTTTAGACATCATGAGCCATGCTTTACACACAGTATCTCATTAAATACTCACATTAACTCCATGGGGTTACTATTATTAACCTTATTTTAAATTTGAACAAAAAGAAGTTTCCAGAAGTACAATTGAGGATTCTGCCCTAAAGTGGAAGTCAATCAATACTTTCACTGGAGAGGGCACTGAACTAAATGTTAAATGACAGAAATAAATGAGACCTAGTTTCTTGCTGAGAGAAGTATGACAAATAACAGTCTGCCCATTGTAGTTAAAACATAATCTTAAGTCATGCTAAGGCCTACTAGTCCCTACATGATATGACCCCTGATGGTTGTAGGATACTGCCTTACTTTCCAATACCATAACATAAGAAGTTTAAACTTTTATGTTTAAACTTGTGGTCTCCTGCTCTGAGATTTTAACATTTTATTTTCTTTCATCTGCATGTATCAAATGTTCTCTGTCATGGCCTATAAGTTGCCTAGGGGAAGGGACCTGAGTATTAATTTGGTACAGAGCTTTCACACTGCTAGTTCTTAATTATAGAACATTTGATAGTAACAATAGCCATGTAGTGAGTGGATAACAAGCAATGAAGGAATTAAGGATGACATGGGAAGCAGGAAGATGGCTAGTGGGAGTGTACTGACTACAATTTGGTGGGATATACTGGGGTGGCTACTTGAACCTTTTTCTGTCTGTGGAATTTCTTTCTATATGTCTAGTTGGAGTCTCAGCCCTCTTAGAAAGAAGAAAGTTGCCATAAGTAAGTTTATAACTTGACATCATTGATAATTAGATAAGGAAGAAAAGAACAAATGAAGATAAAATGGAGTAAGAGAGAATAGAAGGGAGTAGAGGACATGAGAAAAGAAGGAAGAAAGGAAAATACAAAAGAAAGAGAGGAGATATAAGAGGAAGAGAAGGTTAGAAAGATAAAAGAAGAAAGCAGAAGACACATAGACAAAGGAAGATGAGGAGGTAAGGAGAAGTAGAGATAATGAAAAGGGAAAAAGAAGAGTGGCTAAATGGAATAAAGAAAATAAATCCAACCTTTTGTAAGTGAATGATCACTAGATGCCTAGATAAAAATCTTTATTATTGTTAGTATTCTCAAGCTTACAGTTCCATGGAATAAGGTCCTGTTGAACTTTACACAATTTCTCATGTAATAAAATTGATCCTGGCAACACATGTTACCAGAGAGAATGGCAGTGCATCACCATGAATTTTATACATATCAGCATCCTTCTTAGCTGGAACAAACATCCATAGCTCAGACAGATAAACACAAGTCCTAAGCAGTTTTATTTTCCTGAAATAGCTAGAGCAGTTTGAATATTTTCTCTCTGTGTGTTTTTTAAGCTTTAAATAAGTCACTATTTTAAATTCGTTTACTGTCTTCTTGTTCTGAATTATTCAAAGGAGAGTTCCTTCTCAAGGAGGAAGTCCCTAGGAAATGGTCTTGTGAAATTCTCATTGGATGCTCTGGTTCCAGTGCCCAAGTCTTAATTAATATAGATCACCAGTTTTTTGACTCATGAAATATTGCTAGAAAAACATTATAAACCATCTCTTTCAATGCTAGCCTGTCCACTGTTCATGTACACACAACTTCATATTTCACAGAGATGGAAATGGACTCATCTAGGTTTCCCGGTTCTTAAACCAGTACATTTTCCATGACCTCATGTGCTGCCACTAATGCCAGTATAAGCTACAAGAAAATAGACAAAGCCTATTAGAAAGACTAGAAGTTTGGCCTATTAAGTGGATCCCTACTTCCTCTTGTTCTACCTGCCATTGGCCAATAGAATAATTATATGGAAGTGGATAGTAGGGGGAAAGAGAAAGACTAGGGAAGAGAGGGAAATCATCTAATATAAGGACTCTGATTATCTCCAGCATGGTGTGGGAGGAAGTGAAATGAGTTGAAATGACCTCACCAAGGTCACAGAAGAAGTAACAAAGGTGGGATTTAGACTCTGGTACCTCTGACTTTAAAGGTTTCTTTTCTTTCCACTTACACCAATTTTCCAACAATATTTCTTGCCCTTTAAAAGGCAGATTTGTTTTGTTCGCAGAATTTGGATAAGATAAGATCATAGGACCATGTCAGAACTGGAAAGGACCTTTGAGATTACCTATTTCCATGTTTTACCAACCTCCCCACTTCTAAAAAATGTTTGGATTTAGCTTTTCTCCCATTTTGAGATGATTTGTCTTCTTAATAAACACATTTATTAAGCAATAATTAGCTTGTGTTATCATTTTTATTGATTAAAGAAATATATTGGTTGCACAGGGGAATGTGTAGTCCTATGAGATAAGTCTCCATCTATAAGTCACTTACAATCTAGCAGAGAGATATATACGTTGAGTTCATCATTACAGGAGTTATGAATCTTCTCTGAGAAAAATCATCTGGTGGTATAAAAATAAAAACAAAAGATGAGGAAATTTAACTTAGTCTGTGGAGTCAAGGATGGCTTCCTCAAAGAGGTGACATTCAAGCTGAGACTTGAAATATAACTAAGAGTTTTCTAGGTGAAAAGTAGTAGTGGTATAATAAAAAAGTGGTATTTCCAGCACATCATATAAAAATACATACTATTAATATAGATTGTTATTGTCAATGTTGATCTTCTGGATAAGATTTAATTTTCAGGATTAATTTAATTTTAAGTGAAAAGAGTAGTCAGATTTCTGGTTTGAGCATTTGGGAGATAAAGGTGGCATTTACCAATCCAGGAGAAATACAGATGACACAGATTTCTTTATTTTGGGGTGAGTGATGGATTGTAAGATTTTGATTTTAACCATGTTGAGTTTGGATGACTGTAGAATATCCAGTGGTGATGTTAATTAGGCAGGTAGATGTACCAGTTTGAAACTCAAGAGAAAGGTCTGAACTTGAGGAGTCAATTGGACAATAATCATTACAGAAAAGCCATGGCCGTGGACAAGGGTGACAGGGAGAATGTGTAGAGTCAGAAAAGAAAAAATGCATAAAGCAGTGTTCTGGATGTTTGCTATAAACATTGATAAAAGAGGAGATATCAGTATTCAAAACTTTAAAAAGCCATAAAGATAAGAAAATAAAGAATGTGATGTCAGAGAAGCCAGTGGAAGGAAACATTGCAAGGCAAAATGTTCAAATCATCCCAGAATTAGTGAAATGAAGCCTGGAAAGTCAGTAGTCATTCATCCAATAAATATATTGGGCACTTACTTTGTGTCAGACACTGTTCTAGATACTGGGAGAACATTGACGAACAAGATGGGCAGAATTCATTGACTAAACTGAGCAGGACGTAACTTGTCATCTTAGCAAGAGTAATTTCAATGAATTGGTGTGGGTTGATGCCAACCCAGAATGGGTTGAGAAATGAACCTGAGGTAAGAAAATAATTATAAAAGTACAATTAACTCCTTCAAAAGATTTGGTTTGAAGAAAAGGGGAGAGATAAGGCAGTAGCTGGAGTGGGATATGGAATGCAGAAAATTTTAAAGATGAAGCAGACTTGAACCATATTTCAAGGCCACGTGGTAAGAATCTATAGTAAGAAAGTGTGAAGATGTATAAGAAAAATAATATTCACTAGATTGAAGCTTTTCCAAAACACAAATGGAAAGCTTAGCCTCAGATACTAAGGTTTTGGGGAAGTATAAACTTCCTGAGAGCAGGTACCTGGCCTCACTTCTTTGTGTCTATGGTATTTGACTCGATATCTAGGCTTTCAAAATTTTGGTATAATAAATGAATAAAAAGAAGAAAGGAAGGATAGAAAAAAATGAAGAAAGTATTGAAAAAAGGAAGGAAGAAATATTTTGCATTTTGCTTTAGAAGAATCTGACTAGGGTGTTATGGAAGAGATTCTTGTATTAGGTGAGACGTTTCAATGAAGCTACAAGCTTTCCTGTGCTTAGCACACTCTGAAGTGTTCATATTCCACACTTTCTGGGAATCCCCCTGGACTATATTGGAGATCTAAGCTTTGTTGATGGAGTTAGAAATATGGGCCCTAGTGAGGAGTTAAAGGATTCAGGAGTAAGTAGACTTGTGTACGAGGGTATGAGACATGAACATGTGCATTAGCTCTATGCTGTCAGGACAAGAGTTCATTGATATATGTGGGACCACCCATCCTCCCAGGTCAATGTGCACCCTTGAGAAGCCTATCAAGATTCTTTAACAAGACAGTTGTTACTATCCTTTCTTGAGATACTAGCTAAATGGGAATGGTAAGGATCACAGGGAAACATTCTCTAACTTATCTCAGAGCCCAAATTCAGAAATTTATTCCTTCCAGGAGTTTAAGGCCCTAAATGATATTTCTGACTAAAATTATCACCGTATTTATGGTGATGAATGTCTTCATCTTCCCTGGATTTGGTAATCTAGACTTTTGAATGCAATTTCAACTTGACCTGAGATATTTATGGTTGGACCTTAAACTCTAAGAGAGATTACATAAGACTTGTAGAAATTAACTAATCTAATCTACTCATTTCACAGGAAAATAGCCTAAAGGAAGGGAAAGAATTTGCTGAAAGTCATACAGCTCATAAATTCATAGATTGTTAGTTGAAACCTTCATGAAAAACGTATTCAACTTAATGAACAAGGAAGACTTGGATTCAAGTCCTGGCTCTATTGATGACTAGCTATATAACTTGTGGCTTGTCATTTAGCTTCAATCATCCTTGGCTTCCATAAGTGTGAAATGGGTATGTTAATAATGCTCATCTCACAGATTATTTTTATAGGCTAAGTAAAATGACATCTGTTACCATATATTGCCTCTAAAGTACTACACACTACACATTTTAGATGAGAGATTTGAGGCCCAAGAAAGCAGAGGGACTTGCTCACTGAAATATCAAAAGGTACTCTGGAAAACAAGAAGGGTTCCATAACCAGATGAGTGGTTAAATAGTTTAACCAGGTTAAAAGTATTTATATATTGTAGGGCACATTAGAGCCTCTGAAATGCTAATATATGCTCTGAGTTTCCAAGACAGGAGAGAATCCAGACAAAAATTAGAAATAATACTAACTTCAAAATATAACTGTGAGGTTTAAATCATAGATGTGGAAGTGCCTGGCACTTAGTAGGCACTCACTTAGTTTCCTTTCTTCCTTTCTTCTCTCCCACTGCCCTGTACCTCTGTTGAAGGTGCACAGATAGAAACGTCTGACGGGTATACTGGTGATGTGTAATCCATTATTCTAGTCAGAAATACATGATGCTCTGAAACTGAAAATCTTGCCCACAGGATCCTTGTGACATCTGGTTACCCTCGTAGTCTTGGGTGGTTCCAATCCACCAACAGTCACCATGGCAAGTGGTAAGGGTCCTTTGTGCATAGCTCATAATATAGCTAAATGATTTCTTTGTACAGAGTGGAATTTCTAAACTGTTTATCTATTCTAATCATCTTGCTGGATGCCAGTGCCAGAGAGAAACTCATTTACTCACCCAATTAAAACAGTTGCAACCTGGCTATCTAGAAATCAACAGAGCCCCATCACACTGACTCTCTTATTCAGGGTATGGTAGTTGTCTGAATGACCTTCTGCAGACACTGAATTTTCTCTTTTTTCATCCATCAGAATCTTACCTGCTTCTTCCCACATATATTTCTCTCCCTCTTCCACCCTTAACCAAAGTAATGTCATCTTTTCCCTCTGCATAATCACAGGACATCTCATTTCAGCAAGTGGGAATAATTGCAGCCAATCCAAACTCAGTAGCTTTCACTTTTGAAAGGGCTTATGAGGGATGGTCCTAAGATGGTGGAGGAACAGGACGGAGAGACCACTTTCTCCCCCACAAATTCATAGAAAGATCATTTGAACGCTGAGCAAACACCACAAAGTGTCTGAACACTGACAGAGGACACCAGGCACCCAGAAAAGCAGCCCATTGTATTTGAAAGGAGGTAGGACAAAATATAAAAGATAAAAAGAGAGACAAAAGAGTTAGGGACAGAGACCTGTCCTGGGGAGGGAGTCATAAAAGAGGAGAAGTTTCCAAACACCAGGAAACCCTCTCACTGGTGTGTCTGTGGGGAGTTCTGGATTCTCAGAGGGCAACATAACCGGGACGAAAAAAGAAGATAAATAAAGCCCAGAGATTACACGTCTAACTGCAACTCCCAGCAGAGAAGTAGCCCAGAGGCTCCTGTCCACCACCAGCAAGTAGGGGCTGAACAGGGAGGCACGGGCTCCATTGCTTAGGGTAAGGACTGTGCCTAAATGCCCTGAGGGCAATCTGAGGGAGCTAATGTGAGTTAGCAACCCAAACCCTGGGATAGCCAGAGAGAGAGAGAGAGAGAGAACTTTCCCGTGAAAAGCTCTAACCTAAGGCACTGCCGGGCTCGCTCACAGAACAAAGGACTGAGTGAGTACTAGAGGAGAGCTAGCCGGCAGTGGACCAGCCCATCCCCCACTGGAAACAGGGAGGCAGGAGGGCTACAGCCAGAGTGGGAAGGAAAGGGGCAAACTCGGCCCCAGTAATGGCATCCTCTACCAGCTGCGAGCAGGCTCCCAGTTGCTAACCAGTCTTCCTAGGATTCTGGACTGTTGACATCCTTCAGGAGGGTCGGAGCCAGAGATCAGCTCACCAGATGAGACTCACGGCACACCTGAGACAGTGCTCCCGCTGTGCACCTGGGAAACTGAGCGGCTGGGACTGGGGAGGTGATAAGATGGAATGTCCCACCTGGGGAGAGTGTGCTAGCCAAGCACCTGGTCACCTGAGCTGCTCGGACCTGGGAAGGGCACAAAACGCAGGCCCAATGGAGTCTGTGCCTTTGTGGAGTACCTGAGAACCTGAACCTGAGTGGCTTAGACCTGGGAAGTGCATGCAACCCAGGGCCCACTTTAGACAGTTCCCCTACAGAGCAACCTGGAGCCTGAGCAGTGCAGAATAGGAAAGCACACACGCTGTGAATGTGGGAAAACCCAGTGCAGCCCAGACACTCCAAGCATTCCCACACATGACAGTGATATTTGTTTTCAGTGTTCCTTCCTCCCCGCAGCACAATTGAACAAGTGAGCCTAAATAAATGACCACCTTTGCCCCCTTGTGTCAGGGCAGAAGTTACATACTGAAGAGACTTGCAAAGAGTGGAAGCCAAAATAAACAAAGAAGAGGGAACTGTTTTGGAACCGACAGGTGCAAAGGATTAAAACCCTGTGGCTAGCACTGGCTATATTGGAAGGGACCTATAGACCTTAAGAAGAAGTATAAGCTGGAACAAGGAACTATCTGAAACTGAACTGACCACACACTGCCCTCACCAGCTCCAGAGAAATTCCTAGATGTATTTTACTGTTATCATTTTTAATTTTTTTATTTTTAAGTTCTTTATTACTCCTCTAATTTTCATTTTAAAACGTACTATTACCTTGCAAAAAAATCCTATTTTTAAAGCAAATTTCATATATATATGAAATTTCATATATATATATATGAAAATATATATATTTTTTGTGTGTGTGTGATTTTGCTTTCCTTTTTTTAATATTGTATTTTTGAGAGTCTAACTTCTACTCTAGATTTTTAATCTTAATTTTTGGTATTTGTTATAAATTTTGTACCTTTAAGAATCCAAACTTCAGTACCCAATTTTACTTAGGGGTGTGATTACTGGCTTGATTGCTCTCTCCACTTTTGACTCTCCTTTTTCTCCCCCAGATCACCTCTATCTCCTCCCTCCCGCTTATCTTCTCTACTTAACCCTGTGAATCTCTTTGGGTGTTCCATGCTGTGGAGAACACATAGGGAACTGATCACTGACTAGATTGGTCTCTCTCCTTTTGACTCCCCCTCCTCTCCTCCTGGTCACCTCTATCTCCCTGCTCCCTCTCCTCTTCTCCATGTAACTCTGTGAAACTCTCTGGGTGCCCTTCACTGTGGAGAATCTTTTCACATTAGCCTAGATGTTTTATCATCGGTGCTGAATGAATGGAGAAGTCTTTAGGCTACTGTAAGAAGAGACTGAAAGCCAGAGGCAGGAGGCTCAAATCCAAAACTTGAAAACATCAGAAAACTCCTGATTCCAGGGAACATTAATTGACAAAATCTCATCCAAAAGCATCCATACCTACACTGACACCAAGCTCCACCCAAAACTCAACAAGTTTCAGTGCAAGACATACTAAGATAATTCTCCAACAACACAGGAACATAATTCTGACAGCAACAATACAGGCGGCCAAAAGTCACACGAAAACCTCTACACCTCAAAACTCACTACTGGACACTTCACTGCACTCCAGAGAGAAGAGATCCAGCTCCACCCACCAGAACACCAACGTGAGCTTCCCTAACCAGGAAACCTTGACAAGCAACTCATCAAGCCCCACCCACAAGGATGAACCTCCACAATAAAGAGGAACCACAAACTTCCAGCATACAGGAAGACCACCCCAAACACAGCAAACTAAACAAGATGAAAAGGCAGATAAATATTCAGCAGGTAAAGGAGCATGATAAAGCCTACCAAACCAAACAAATGAGGAGGATATAGGGAGTCTACCTGAAAAAGAATTCAGAAAAATGATAGTAAAAATGATCCAAAATCTTGAAAACAAAAGAGTTACAGATAGTCTGGAGACAAGGATTCAGAAGATGCAGTAAACATTTAACAAGGACCTAGAAGAATTAAAAAATAGTCAATCAATAATGAATAATGCAATAACTGAGATCAAGAGCACTCTGGAGGGAACCAACAGGAGAATAACTGAGGCAGAAGATAGGATAAGTGCAGTGGAAGATAGAAAGTTGGAAACAAATGAAGCAGAGAGGAAAAAAGAAAAAAAGAATTAAAAGAAATGAGGACAAACTCAGAGACCTCTGGGACAATGTTAAACGCCCCAAGATTCGAATCATAGGAGTCCCAGAAGAAGAAGATGAAAAGAAAGGCCATGAGAAAATACTTGAGGAGATAATAGAAAAAAGTATTTCATGCAAATGGAGACCAAAAGAAAGCAGGCATAGAAATACTCATATCAGATAAAATAAACTTTGAAATAAAAGCCAGGAGAAGAGACAAAGAAGGACACTACATAGTGATCAAAGGATTAATCCAAGAAGAAGATATAACAATTATAAATATATATGTACCCAACATAGGAGCACCACAATATGAAAGGCAAATGCTAACAAATATGAAAGGGGAAATTAACAGTAACACAATAATAGTAGGAGACGAATACCCCACTCACACCTATGGATAGGTCACTTAAACAGAAAATTATCAAGGATACACAAGCTTTAAATGATACAATGGACCAGTTAGACCTAATTGATATCTATAGGACATTTCACTCTAAAACAATGAATTTCTTCCCCTCAAGTGCACATGGAACTTCTCCAAGATAGATCACATCCTGAGTCATAAATCTAGCCTTGGCAAATTTAAAAAAATCGAAATCATCTCAAGCGTCTTTTCTGATCACAATGCAGTAAGATTAGATGTCAACTACAGGAAAAAAAAAACTATTAAAGATACAAACATATGGAGGCTAAGCAACACAGTTCTGAATAATCAGCAAATCACAGAAGAAATCAAAATGTGCATAGAAATGAATGAAAATGAAAACACAGCCCAAACCTATGGGATTCAGTAAAAGCAGTGCTAAGGGGAAGGTTTATAGCAATACAAGCCTACGTCAAGAAACAGAAGAAAAATCAAATAAATAACCTAACTCTACACCTAAGCCAACTAGAAAAAGAAAAAATGTAGCACCCTAGGGTTAGTAGAAGGAAAGAAATAATAAAATTTAGTGCAGAAATAAATGCAAAAGAAACAAAGGAGACCATAGCCAATATAAAAAAAGCTAAAAGCTGGTTCTTTGAGGAGATAAATAAAATAACAACAATTAGCCAGACTCATCAAGAAAAAAAGAGAGAAGAATCAAATCAACAAAATTAGAAATGAAAATGGAGAAATCACAACTGACAACACAGTAATACAAAGGATCGTCAAAAACTACTATCAGTAACTATATGCCAATAAAATGGACAACTTAGAAGAAATGGACAAATTCTTAGAAATGTATAACCTTTCAAAATTGAACCCAGAAGAAACATAAAATCTTAGCAGACCCATCACAAGCACAGAAATTGAAACTGTAATCAGAAGTCTTCCAACAAACAAAGCCCAGGACCAGATGGCCTCACAGCTGAATTCTACCGAAAATTTAGAGAAGAGCTAACACCTAGCCTACTCAAACTCTTCCAGAAAATTTCAGAGGAAGGTAAACTTCCAAACTCATTCTATTAGGCCACAATCACCCTAATACCAAAACCTGACAAAGATGCCACAAAAAAATGAAAATTGCAGGCCAATATCACTGATGAACCTAGATGCAAAAATCCTTAACAAAATTCTAGCAAACAGAATCCAACTACACATTAAAAAGATCATACCTCATGACCAAGTGGGCTTTATCCCAGGGATGCAAGGATTCAATATCCACAAATCAATCAATGTAATACACCACATTAACAAATTGAAAGATAAAAGCCATATGATTATCTTAATAGACGCAGAAAAAACCTTTGACAAAATCCAACATCCATTTATGATTTAAAAAAACAACAACCTTCCATCAAGCAGGCATAGAAGGAACATACCTCAACATAATAGAAGCTATATATGACAAATCCACAGCAAACATTATCCTCAATTGTGAAAAAATTAAAGCATTTCCCCTAAAGTCAGGAACAAGACAAGGATGCCCACTATCACCACTACTATTCACAATAGTTTTGGAAGTTTTAGCCACAGCAATCAGAGAAGAAAAAGAAATAAAAGGAGTACAGATTGGAAAAGTATAAGTAAAACTCTCACTGTTTGCAGATGACATGATCCTCTACATCAGTTCAGTTCAGTTCAGTCGCTCAGTCGTGTCTGACTCTTTGCGACCCCATGAATCACAGCATGCCAGGCCTCCCTGTCTATCACCAACCCCAGGAGTTCACTCAAACGCATGTCCATCGAGTCGGTGATGCCATCCAGCCATCTAATTCTCTGTCGTCCCCTTCTCCTCCTGCCCCCAACCCCTCTCATCATCAGAGACTTTTCCAGTGGGTCAACACTTAGCATGAGGTGGCCAAAATATTGGAGTTTCAGCTTTAACATCAGTCCTTCCAATGAACCCCCAGGACTGATCTCCTTTAGAATGGGCTGGTTGGATCTCCCTACAGTCCAAGGGACTCTCAAGAGTCTTCTCCAACACCACAGTTCAAAAGCATCAATTCTTCGGCAATCAGCTTTCTTCGCAGTCCACCTCTCACATCCATACATGACCACTGGAAAAACAATAGCCTTGACTAGACAGACCTTTTTTGGCAAAATAATGTCTCTGCTTTTTAGTATGCTATCTAGGTTGTTCATAATTTTCCTTCCAAGGAGTAAGAGTCTTTTAATTTCATGGCTGCGATCAGCATCCACAGTGATTTTGAAGCCCCCAAAAATAAAGTCTGACATTGTTTCCACTCTTTCCCCATCTATTTCCCATGAAGTGATGGGACCAGATGCCACAATTTTAGTTTTCTGAATGTTGAGCTTCAAGCCAACTTTTTCACTCTCCTCTTTCACTTTCATCAAGAGGATCTACATAGATAACCCTAAAGATTCCACCAGAAAATTACTAGAGCTAATTAGTGAATCTCACTGGAAAAGACTCTGATGCTGGGAAAGGTTGGGGGCGGGAGGAGAAGGGGACGACGGAGAATGAGATGGCTGGATGGCATCACCGACTCTGTGGACATGAGTTTGAGTGTACTCCGGGAGTTGGTGATGGACAGGGAGGCCTGGCGTGCTGTGATTCATGGGGTCGCGGAGAGTCGGACACGACTGAGCGACTGAACTGAACTGAATTAGTGAATATAGTAAACTTGCAGGATATAAAATTAACACACAGAAATACCTTGCATTCCTATACACTAGTAATGCGAAAACAGAAAGAGAAATTAAAGAAACAATTCCATTCACCATTGCAATGAAAAGAATAAACACTTAGGAATAAATTGACCTAAAGAAACAAAAGACCTATATACAGAAAACTATAAAACGCTGATATAAGAAATCAAGGTTGACACAAATAGATGGAGAAATATACAATGTTCATTGATTGGAAGAATCATTATAGTGAAAATGAGTATACTACACAAAGCAATGTATAGATTCAATGTAATCTCTATCAAACTACCAATGGTATTTTTCAGAGAACTAGAACAAATGATTTCACAATTTGTATGGAAATATAAGAAAACCTCAAATAGCCATAGCAATCTTGAGAAAGAAGAATGGAACTGGAGGAATCAACCTGCCTGACTTCAGGCTATACTACAAAGCTACATTCATCAAGACAGCATGGTACTGGCACAAAGACAGAAACATAAATCAATGAAACAAATAGAAAGCCCAGAGATATATCCATGCAACTATGGACACTTTGTCCTTGCCAATGGAGTCAAGAATATACAATTCAGGAAAGACAATCTCTTTGACAAGTGGTGTTGGGAAAACTGGTCAATCACTGGTAAAAAGATGAAACTAGAACACTTTCTAACACCATACAGAAAAATAAACTCAAAATCCATTAAAAATCTAAATGCAAGACCAGAAACTTTAATTCTCTTAGATGAAAACATAGGCAAAACACTCTCTGACATAAATAATAGTAGGAACCTCTATGACCCACCTCCCAGATTAATGGAAATAAGAGCAAAAATAAAATGGGACCTAATAAAACTTAAAAGCTTTTGTAAAACGAAGGAAACTATAAGCAAGGTGAATAGACAGCCCTCAGAATGGGAGAAAATAATAGCAAATGAAGCAATTGACAAAGAATTAATCTCAAAAATATACAAGCAACTCCTGCAGCTCAATTCCAGAAAAATAAGTGACCCAATCAAAAAGTGGGCCAAAGGACTAAGCAGACATTTCTCCAAATAAGATAAAGAGATGGCTAACAAACACATTAAAAGATTGTCAGCATCACTCATTATCAGAGAAATGCAAATCAAAACCACAATGAGGTACTATCTCGTGCCAGTCAGAATGGCTGCTATCCAAAAGTTTACAAACAATAAATGCTGGAGAGGGTGTGGAGAATTGGGAACCCTCTTCCACTGTTGCTGGGAATGGAATCTAGTACAGCGACTATGGAGAACAGTGTGGAGTTTCCTTAAAAAGCTAGAAATAGAACTGCCATATGTCCCAGCGATCCCACTGCTGGGAACTCACACCGAGGAAATCAGAACTGAGACACATGTACCCCAATGTTCATCGCAGCACTGTTCACAATAGGCAGGAAATGGAAGCAACATAGATGTCCATCGAAAGAAGAATGGAAAAGAAAGTTGTGGTACATATACACAATGGAATATTACTTAGCTATTAAAAAGAATACATTTTAATCAGTTCTAATGAGGTGGATGAAACTGGACCCTATTATAAAGAACATAGTAAGTCAGAAAGGAAAACACTAATACGGTACATTAACGCATATATATGGAATTTAGAAAGATGGTAACGATGACCCTATATGGGAGACAGCGAAAGAGACACCGATGTAAAGAACAGATATTTTGACTCTGTGAGAGAAGGCAAGGCTGGGATGATTTGAAAGAATAGCACAGAAACATGTATATTCAGTTCAGTCACTCAGTGGTGTCCGACTCTTTGCGAACCCCATGAATCACAGCATGCCAGGCCTCTTTGTCCATCACCAACTCCCGGAGCTCACTCAAACTCATGTCCAGTGAGTTGGTGACGCCATCCAGCCATCTCATCCTCAGTCGTCCCCTTCTCCTCCTGCCCACAATCCCTCCCAGCATCAGAGTCTTTCCTAGTGAGTCAACCCTTTGCATGAGGATGGCCAAAGTATTGGAGTTTCAGCTTTAGCATCAGTCCTTCTAATGAACACCCAGGACTGATCTCCTTTAGAACGGACTGGTTGGATCTCCTTGCAGTCCAAGGGACTCTCAAGAGTCTTCTCCAGCACCACAGTTCAAAAGCATCAATTCTTCGGCAATCAGCCCTCTTCACAGTCCAACTCTCACATCCATACATGACCACTGGAAAAACCATAGCCTTGACTAGACGGCGGAGAAGGCAATGACAAACCACTCCAGTACGCTTGCCTGGAAAATCCCATGGATGGAGGAGCCTGGTAGGCTGCAGTCCTTGGGGTTGCTAAGGGTCGGACACGACTGAGTGACTTCACTTTCACTTTTCACTTTCACACATTGGAGAAGGAAATGGCAACCCACTCCAGTGTTCTTGCCTGGAGAATCCCAGGGATGGGGGAGCCTGGTGGGCTTTCGTCTATGGGGTCGCACAGAGTCGGACACGACTGAAGTGACTTAGCATTAGCATGACTAGATGGACCTTTGTTGGCAAAGTGATGTCTCTGCTTTTTAATATGCTATCTAGGTTGGTCATAACTTTCCTTCCAAGGAGTAAGCGTCTTTTAATTTCAAGGTTGCAATCAGCATGCGAAGTGATTTTGGAGTCCAAAAAAATAAATTCTGACACTGTTTCCACTGTTTCTCCATCTATTTCCCATGAAGTGATGGGGCCAGATGCCATGATCTTAGTTTTCTGAATGTTGTGCTTCAAGCCAACATTTTCACTCTCCTCCTTCACTTTCATCAAGAGGCTTTTGAGTTCCTCTTCACTTTCTGCCATAAGGGTGGTGTCATCTGCATATCTGAGGTTATTGATATTTCTCCCGGCAATCTTGATTCCAGCTTGTGCTTCTTTCAGCCCAGCATTTCTCATGATGTACTCTGCATATACGTTAAATAAGCAGGGTGATGATATACAACCTTGACATACTCCTTTTCCTATTTGGAACCAGTCTGTTGTTCCATGTCCAGTTCTAATTGTTGCTTCCTGTCCTGCATGCAGGTTTCTCAAGAGGCAGGTCAGGTTGTCTGGTATGCCCATCTCCTGAAGAATTTTCCACAGTTTATTGTGATCCACACAGTCAAAGGCTTTGGCATAGTCAATAAAGCAGAAATAGATGTTTTTCTGGAACTCTCTTGCTTTTTCCATTATCCAGCGAATGTTGGCAATTTGATCTCTGGTTCCTCTGCCTTTTCTAAAACCTGCATGAACATCTGGAAGTTCACGGTTCATGTATTGCTGAAGCCTGGTTTGGAGAATTTTGAGCATGACTTTACTAGCATTTGAGATGAGTGCAATTGTGCGGTAGTTTGAGCATTCTTTTGCATTGCCTTTCTTTGGGATTGGAATGAAAACTGAACTTTTCCAGTCCTGTGGCCACTGCTGAGTTTTCCAAATTTGCTGGCTTATTGAGTGCAGCACTTTCACAGCATCATCTTTCAGGATTTGAAATAGCTCAACATGTTTATTATTATATGTGAAATAGATCACCAGTCCATATTCGATGCATGAGACAGGGTGCTCAGGGCTGGTGCACTGGGTGACCCTGAGGGATGGGCTGGGGCGGGAGGCAGGAGGGAGGTTCAAGATGGGGAACACATGTACACCCATGGCTGATTCATGTGAATGTACGGCAAAAACCACCACAATATTGTAAAATAATTAGCCTCCAATTTAAATTAAAATAAATTAAAAATGAAATAAAAGAAAAAAGAAATCAATAACTCATAAAAAAGGGCTTATGATTTAAAATGTCTTCTTTTTGGCCCACTGAATACAATGCCAGAGATGGTATCTTTCAGGTGCTGTCTGATGTTAATCCAATCTCAGATACTATCTTCACAAAATTCATTTAGACTTCTGATATTCTATTTCTTACTGACACTTCATTCTGAGCTTGAGACATTATCTGAATTCTTTCTTAATTTCCTGAACTCCATCATCTGAATATGCTCAGGAATGTGTTCAAAACTTTTGGAATCCAGAACCATTATGCCTAAGAGTAGGAGAAAGTGAGTTTAAAGGTTGTATACCTATTATGGATAATTTTTCTAGCAGCCAGATCCTTGAAGCTAAAACCTGTCCTGTCTTAAGGACAGTTCTAATTGGAGATCTTGAGTGTATTTAATTTATCCAGTCATGCTCTAAAAACTAGCCTGCTCTGCACAAATAACTAAAAATAATTTAATGCTTTATACATGCCAAATGGTCTTCCCTGGTGGCTCACATGGTAAATAATCTGCTTGCAAAGCAGGAGACCTGGATTCAATCCCTGGGTCAGGAAGATCCCTTGGAGAAAGGAATGGCTACCCACTCCAGTATTCTAGCCTGGAGAATTCCATGGACAGAGTAGCCTGGTGTCTACCTGGACACTGTAGCCTGATGGTCTACAGTCCATGGGGTCGCAAAGAGTCAAACACCCCTGAGTGATTAACATTGTCACTTTCACCATATACCAAGCACCACTTTGGGCTTCTCAGGTGGCACTAGTGGTAAAGAACCCACCTGCCAATGTAGGAGACATAGAGACGTGGATTTCGATCCCTGGGCTGGGAAGATTCACTGGAGAAGAACATGGCAACCCACTCCAGTATTCTTGTCTGGATAATCCCCACGGACAGAAGAGCCTGGGGGGCTATAGTCCATAGGGTAACACAGAGTCAGATATGACTGAAATGACTTACATTGTTTCATATAATACTCAGAACAATCTATGAAGAGGCATATTTTTATTGCCATTTTTAAAATGAGGAAGTTGAGGCTTAGAGAGGTGAATGACTTGTTGAAAGTCACATAACGACTAAGTTGCATACTAATATACCAAATTTCTTCTAAGATACGTCATATATTGCATCTGCTCTTATAAAGATTCCTGAGTAGTGGGGTGCACAAATAACTGACAAACATGTGTGATCAAGAATTCTCCCTCCTCAAAGATCCAGAAACTCCCTCTTCACATCTTATCTTTGCCTTCCACATCTCATCACCAAACTGACTCACCCAGGTTACCTCTACCCACACTCTCTGCCTTTTCTCCTGCTGTTACATTGAGTAGAAGTAAACCTCTACACCTATGCGCCACTTTAACCTTCACAAAACTTCCCTTTTGCAACAATCTTTTTACTTCTCATGGTCTTTCACACTGCATTATTTTCATCACCTACAAACATGCCTTAATATCTCCACTTTGCACTGCATGAGGAGTATCTTGTCTGTTTTTGGTCAATCATTCCTCTGTGTAAAGTCAAGTCATACAATCAGCTTATGGAGTTCAATTAAATAACTGAATGAAGTTTTACAGAAATTATATTTAACCTATCATTGGAAGGACTGATGCTAAAGCTGAAACTCCAATACTTTGGCCACCTCATGCGACGAGTTGACTCACTGGAAAAGATTCTGATGCTGGGAGGGATTGGGGGTGGGAGGAGACAGGGACGACAGAGACTGAGATGGCTGGATGACATCACAGACTCGATGGACATGAGTTTGAGTGAACTCCGGGGGTTGGTGATGGACAGGGAGGCCTGGCGTGCTGTGATTCATGGGGTCGCAAAGAGTCGGACAAGACTGAGAGACTGAGCTGAACTGAACTCAACTGATATGATAAATTATAGAGATTTGGCATACTCTAAAGAACTTCCATCTCAACTTCAATACCAATGACCACCTATCACAATGAACATATCTGTCAATTTATTGACATCTTCTGCAATGCTTTTCAGTAAAGTTGTATAATTTTTAAAATAATGAATTTTAACTTTTATAAAAAATCTTTAGATGACAGCATTTATGTTTTCAAAAGCTATATATATATATAAAACTTATTATTAAAAGATAATAACAGATTCACATAAATTGTCAGAAGTAACAGACATCCCAAGTTCCTTTTACTCAGTTTCCCCAAAGGTAACATCTTGCAAAATCGCCATATAATTATCACAACCATGATATTGACATGGATACAGATAAGATACATAAGATTTCTATCACTAGAGTTCAAGATGATGGAATAGGAGGACTTGTTCTCATCTTCTCCTGAAAGAGCACGAAAATTGCAACTAGCTGTTGAACAACTATTGACAGCAGAATGCTGGAACCCATAAATAAAAAAGATACCCCATGTCCAAAGACAAAGAAGAAGCCAAAACAAGATGGTAGGAGGGGAACAAATATAATAAAATCAAATCCCATACCAGCTGGGTGGGCGATCCACAAGCTGGAGTACAAAAATACCAAAGAAGTTCTCACATTGTTGTGAAGATTCTGAGTCTTATGTCAGGCTTCTCAGCCTGGGGATCTGGAGCAAAAGGTCTGGGTATCCCGAGGGAATCTGCTTTTGAAGGCCAGCAGGATTTGATTACAGGATTTCCACAGGACTGGAAGAAACAGAGACTCCATTCTTGGAGGGTACAAACAGAATCTTGTGAACACCAAGGCTCAGGGAAAAGGAAAAAATGACCCCACAGGAGACTGAACCAGACATACCTGGTAGTATTGGAGGGTCTCCTATGGATGTGTGGGTCAACAGTGGATTGCCATGTGGTTTAGGGTACTGGCAGCAGCAGTCCTGCAATATGCCTCTTGGTATCAGTCCTCTTGGAGATCACCATTAACCCTGTCAGAGACCCTGTAGACCTCAGGACTGGGTCACCTCAGGCTAAACAGCTAACAGGGAGAGAGTTTTACTAAGCACAGTCCTGCACACCAGAGCAAGATCCAGTTATTCCTATTGCCAGTCCTTCTCATCAGGACTGATGAGCTTCCTTCTAATCAGGAAACTTACACAAGCCTCTTAGCCACATCAACTAGAGGATAGATAGAAGGAGCAAGAAGAACCACAATGCCATGACAACTAAAACAAAAACCACACACACACACACACACACAGATGATCCAGGATCTTGGGAAAATAATGGAGAAAATGCAAGAAATGTTTACTGAAGACTTAGAAGAACTAAAGAACAAACAGAGATGAAAAATACACTAGAAAGAATCAATAGCAGAATAACTGAGGCAGAAGGGACAAGTGACCTGGAGGACAGAATGGTGGAAATCACTTCTAAGGAACAGAATATAGAAAAAAATGAATGAAAAATAATTTAAGACAGCCTAAGAGACCTCTGGACATTATTAAACTCACCAGCATTCACATTATAAAGAAGAGAGAGAGAAAGGACCCTAGAAAATATTTGAAGAGATAATAACTGAAAGCATCCCTAACATAAGAAAGGAAATAGTCAACCAAGTCCAAGAAGTGCAAGGAGTCCCAGGCAGGATGAACCCAAGGAGGAATACACCAAGACATATAGTAATCAAACTGATAAAAATTAAAGACAAAGGTAAAGTATTAAAAGCAGCAAGGGAAAAAAGGCAAATAACATACAAGGGAACTCCCATCAGGCTATCAGCTGATTTCTCAACAGAAACTCTATAATCCAGAAGGGAACAGCACAGTAAATTTAAAGTTATGGAAGAGAAGAACCTGCAACCAAGAATATTCTACCCAGCAAGACTCTCCTTCAGATTTAATGGAGAAATCAAAAGCTTTTCAGATAGGCAAAAGTTAGCTTCAGCACCACTAAATCAGCTTTACAACAAATGCTGAAGAGAAGGAAAAGACCTACCCACAATAAACCCAAAACAATTAAGAAAATGGTAACAAGATCATTCATATTGATAATTACCTTAAATGTAAATGGATTAAATACACCAACCAAAAGAATAGACTGGCTGAGCAGATGAAAACATGTGTATGTATGCACACCCACTTATGACATCAGTCTACTTTCCGTTCCGTTCCGTCGCTCAGTCGTGTCTGACTCTATGTGACCCCGTGGACTGTAGCCTACCAGGCTTCTCTGTCCATGGGATTCTCCAGGCAAGAATACTGGAGTGGGTTACCGTTTCCTTCTCCAGGGGATCTTCCCGACCCAGGGATCGAACCCGGGTCTCCCGCATTGGAGGCAGACGCTCTAACCTCTGAGCCACCAGGGAAGCCCATAGTTATTGAAAACTGATAAATATCTTTTACTATTGTAATTATGTAACTATTATTCACTTAACACCATTATATCATGTTTCAGTTCAGTTCACTTCAGTCGCTCAGTCATGTCCGCCTCTTTGTAACCCCATGCACTGCAGCACACCAGGCTTCCCTTTCCATCACCAGCTACTGAAGCTTGCTCAAACTCATGTCAATCAAGTTGGCGATGCCATCCATCCATCTCATCTTCTGTCATCCCCTTCTCCTTCCTTTAGTCTTTCCCAGAATCAGGATCTTTTCTAATGAGTCGGTTCTTTGCATCAGGTTTCCAAAGCATTGTAGTTTCAGCTTCAGCATCAGTCCTTCCAGTGAATATTCAGGACTGATTTCCCTTAGGATTGACTGGTTGGTTCTCCTTCCCGTCCAAGGGACTCTCAAGAGTCTTCTTCAACACCAAATCTCAAAAGCATTAATTCTTTGGTGCTCAGCCTTCTTTATGGTCCAACTCTCACATCCATACATGACTACTCGAAAAACCATAGCTTTGACTATAGGAACCTTTGTCGGCAAAGTAATGTCTCTGCTTTTTAATATGCTGTCTAGGGCTTCCCTGGTGGCTCAGAGGTTAAAGCGTCTGCCTCCAATGCCAGAGACCCGGGTTCGATCCCTGGGTTGGGAAGATCCCTGGAGTAGGAAATGGCAACCCACTCCAGTACTCTTGCCTGGAGAATCCCACGGATGGAGGAGCCCGGTAGGCTACACCCCACAGGGTCGCAAAGAGTCGGACACGACTGAGTGACTTCACTTTCACTTTCTAGGTTTGTCATAGCTTTTCTTCCAAGGAGCAAACATTTAGACAACAGAAAATAATAGAATTATGTATCATTAAAACTACCATTTAGTAGAAAAACTTGTAATCACTTTTTAAAATCCAAGTTCGTATCAGAATTATCTTGGAATTTTTTTAAAAATACATATGTCCAGATATTTCTTTTTTTTCTCCAAAGCTCCAGATGTGTTTCTAATGAGTAGCTATGTTTAAAAACCACTGAAGTATATGATGACCTTTTACTTTTATCTACTTTGTTTCACTTTTACTATTTCATATTCAGTGTTCTCATTTCATTTAGTTTATGTTTTCCAATTTCTCCATCTCCTTTTTTGCTGTTTTTTCTCGTCTTTATCAAGTGTAGTAGAAAAGCATTGGTATACATATACACAAAAATAGTGTGTATATTTTAATATATATTTTTAAATTTATGAATTTTTGCCTAGTTGAAAGATTTATGGCATTTCGATTTGACTTGCTTGACTTTGTATGACTAGAATGCTAGAAATCTAATTTATATACACTCAAAAAAATTTTTTTTTCAGGAACAATTTTATTTAATCCTCAAAACAATTCTTATAAAATAAATGTAATCATTATACTCATTTCCAAGTTAGAAAACTGGGGTTCCAGAAGAACCATAATTTGAACTGGACTTATCCAAGATATTAACCTCTCCACTTTGCTGCCTTTTTATTTATTTATGTTTTAATAAATGGTACAAAGCCCAATGCTAAAAACATTAACAGTTAAAATTTAGGGTTTTTTTTATATTCACTCAAAACTTTGATACAGTTCAATGTATTTGCCATCTTGCATTGCTGCTAAAAATATAGAAAATTTGTTATCTTAGTTATTTTTTAAAAATTTGAATGAGGCTTGAAAGTTCTAATTGAATTCTGAGAATATCATTGAGCAGTTTCAGCTGTATGCAACCAATTCTGATAAACTCTCTTTTCATTTTTATGCTACTAAAGATATTTTCTAATTTTCCTTCTTATGGTTTCTAAAATACTCCCATCATTTAAAAGTAGACATTTAACTTCCAAATACATGGGATTTCTTAAAGTAAAAAGGAGTTCTATCATAACAAGCATCCCTTCGGTAGTCTTTTGTAACTATACTCAGTGTCCTCCCAATACCTATCACCACCCCATGCCTAGTGCCTAGTAATTATGAATAAGTTCTCTTTTTATAATTTTGTCATGTAAAGAATGTTTTATAAATGAAACTGTACAATGTATGACCTTTTGAGATTGTCTTCTTTCAGTCATCATTGTTAGCTGGAGATTCATCTAAATCATTTCACTTATTACTAGTTTGCTCCTTATTATTGCCAACGAATATTCAACTGTATGGATATACCATAGTTTGTTTAGCCATTTATTTGTTTAAAGACATACAGTTTTCTTCAAGTTTCTGGCCTTACAAATAACATTGCAATGAGCATTTGTCTACAGATTTTGTGTGAACACAATTTTTATTTCTCTGGAATAAATTCTCAAAGTGCAATAGCTACATATTATGTTATCTACATGTTTAGACTTATAAGGCACAGCTAAAATGCTTTCCAGAGTAGCATTTTATATTCCCACCAGCAATGTGTTTGACCCAGTTTCTCATTATAACTAGAAATTGATTATGTCAATGGTTTTTAATTTTAGCTATTTTGATAAGTGCATAGTGGTATAACTTGATTTCATTATTTTATTTAAAATTGCTAGGGTGGAGGGTTTAAAGTGATGTTCACTAGCTCCTTCTTAATCCTGGAGGTCAGGAAGTGAGGTGGGAAGAGACAGAGAGAATTGGCCTGGGCTGTTGCCCAGTAGGGCAGACAACCCTCCCCCACCCCACCACTGCTGCTGCCCAGATGCCTGGAGGAGGACCTGCATATCAGGCTGTGCTTCTCCCTAGGAAAGAACCTTCCCACCCAGGTGGGAGCCCCAGCCTCTGTCCCCTCCACCAGACTGGATTCAAATCCCACCTCACACCTATAATGATGTGTTTTAAATTGAATTTCTTTAAGGAATGTTATATTTTCTAGTGCTTATTTGTCATTTGTATATCCTCTTCAATTAAATGTCTTTTGCCCATTTTTCTACTAGGATTTTTTTTTTAACTGTTGAGTTTGGACACTTACATAGACTAGATATTAGCTCTTTGTTGGATATATGATTTTCAAATATTTAAAATACTTCCTTATAAGTCCATCACTTGTTTTCACCCTTTTTACAGTCTTTTTATAGAGAACTTTTTGCTTATCTCTATATACTGAAGAATTTTCTTATTTTTTCCTAAGAATTCTATATCTTTATTTCTTCCCTGGTGGCTCAGACAGTAAAAGCGTCTGCTTGCAATGCAGGAGACCCAGGTTTGATCCCTGGATGGGGAAGATCCTCTGGAGAAGGAAGTGGCAACCCACTGCAGTACTCTTGCCTGGAAAATTCCACGGATGCAGGAGCCTTGTAGGCTACAGTCCATGGGGTCGCAAAGAGTCAGACACAACTGAGCAACTTCACTTTTCTTTAAGTACATAAAACACTTTGAGTAAGTTTTTGTTCAAAACGTTAGACTTAGGCTCAGGTTCTTTTCATATACTTATGTATGTTAAATTGGTAGAGCATCATACGCCAATTTGTGTAATTATAGAATTATTTTTGCCTTTTGGTTAAATATCAACTCTCTCCTACTGGTGTTCTGACCTATATTTCTGAAAATACTACACTCTAATAATTACTATAGTTATATATGTATAGTATGTATAGTATATAGAAATGCAACAGATTTCTGTATATTAATTTTATATTCTACAACTTTACCTGATTCATTGATGAGCTCCAGTAGTTTTCTGGTGGTACCGTTAGAATTTTCTGTGTATAGTATCATGTTATCTACAAACAATGACAACGTTGCTACTCCTTTTTCATATTTGATAACATTTTTTTCTTCTTCTCTGATGTGGATAGAACTTCCAAGACCATGTTTAATAAAAGTGACAAGAATGGGAATCCTTGTCCTTTTTTTGATCTTAGAGGAAATAATTTCAACCCTTCACCATTGAGTATGATACGGGTTTGTCATATATGGATTTTACTATATTGAGGTAGATTCCATCTATGCCTACTTTCTGGAGAGTTTTTTTTTATTATTATAAATGGATGTTGAATTTTATCAAAATAATTTTCTGCATCTATTAAGATGATCATACAGTTTTTATGTTTTTCAGTTTGTTAACGTATGTCACATTGATTTGCAGATATTGAAGAATCCTTGCATCTCTGAGATAAATCCTACTCTATTATGGTGTGCGGATCTTTTAATGTTTTATTAGAGCCAGTTTGCTAGTATTTTGCTCAGGATTTTTGCATCTATGGTGTGATTTATTTTTTATTGATATAATATTGTTATATTTTGTTTGTTTTTTTAAAAAATACCTGTGTTCATGATTGAAAATGGTTGCATTTTTACTTTAAAATTTTGACTTTTGTATCTTTTGTGTGATAGTTATATTAAACTTATAAAATGAATAGAGAGATATGCCTTCTTTATAAAAAATATTTAATTTTTCATTGAAGGATAATTGCTTTATAGAATTTTGTTATTTTCTGTCAAACCTCAACATGAATCAGCCATAAGTATACATGTATCTCCTCTCTCTTGAACATCCCTCCCATCTCTATCCCCATCCCACCCCTCTAGGTTGACATAGAGCCCCTGTTTGAGTTTCCTGAGACATACAGAAAATTCCCATTGGCTATCTATTTTACATATGGTAATGTAAGTTTCCATGATTCTCTCTCCATATATCTCACCCATTCCTCCCCTCTCCCTGAGTCCATTAGTCTGTTCTCTATGTCTCTTTCTCCATTGCTGCCCTAAAAATAAATTCCTCAGTACCATCTTTCTAGATGCCATATATATGTGCTAATATGATATTTATCTCTTTCTGACTTATTTCACTCTATATAATAGGCTCTAGGTTCATCCACCTCATTAGAACTGATTCAAATGCATTTTTTTAATGACTGAGCAATATTCCATTGTGTATATGTACCACAACCTCTTTATCCATTCATCTGTGGATGGACATCTAGGTTGCTTCCATGTCCTAGATACTGAAAATAGTCAATCAATGAACACTTGGGTACATGTGCTATTTTAGAAATGTGGCTTTCTCAGTGTATATACTCAGCAGTGGAATTGTCAGGTATGTGGTAGATCTATTCTTAGATTTTTAAGGAATCTCCACACTGTTCTCCATAGTGACTATATCACTTTATCTTCCCATCAACAGTGTAGGAGGGTACCATTTTCCCCACATACTCAGCATCATTTATTGTTTGTAGATTTCTTGACCTTTACCATTCTGACTGGCATGAGGTGATACCTCATTGTAGGTTGATTTGCATTTATCTAAACTTAGTGATGTTGAACATCTTTTCATGTGTTTATAGGCCTTCTGATGTTTTTGGCAATAAGGAGTTCATGATCTGAGCCACAGTCAGCTCCTGGTCTTGTTTTTGCTAACTGTATAGAGCTTCTCCATCTTTGGCTGCAAAGAATATAATCAATCTGATTTCAGTATTGACCATCTGGTGATGTCCATGTGTAGAGTCTTCTCTTGTGTTGTTGGAAGAGGGTGTTTGCCATGACCAGTGAGTTCTCTTGGCAAAACTCTATTAGCCTTTGCCCTGCTTCATTCCATGCTCCAAGGCCAAATTTGCCTGTTACTCCAGGTGTTTCTTTACTTCCTACTTTTGCATTCCAGGCCCCTATAATGAAAAGGACATCATTTTTGGGTGTTAGTTCTAAAAGGTCTTGTAGGTCTTCATAGAACTGTTCAACTTCGGCTTCTTCAGCATTACTGGTTGGGGCATAGACTTGGATTACTGTAATATTGAATGGTTTTTCTTGGAAACGAACAGAAATCATTCTGTCATTTTTAAGATTGCATCCAAGTACTGCATTTCGGACTCTTTTGTTGACCATGATGGCTACTCCATTTCTTCTAAGGGATTCCTGCCCACAGTAGTAGATATAATGGTCATCTGAGTTAAATTCACCCATTCCAGTCCATTTTAGTTCACTGATTCCTAGAATGTCGACGTTCACTCTTGCCATCTCCTGTTTGACCACTTCCAATTTGCCTTGATTCATGGACCTAACATTCCAGGTTCCTATGCAATATTGCTCTTTACAGCATCAGACCTTGCTTCTAGCATCAGTCACATCCACAACTGGGTATTTGTTTTGCCTTGGCTCCATCCCTTCATTCTTTCTGGAGTTATTTCTCCACTGATCTCCAGTAGCATACTTGGCACCTACCGACCTAGGGAATTCCTCATTCACTATCCTATCATTTTGCCTTTTGATACTGTTCATGGGGTTCTCAAGGCAAGTATACTGAAGTGGTTTGCCATTCCCTTCTCCAGTGGACCACATTCTGTCAGACTTCTCCACCATGACCCGTCCGTCTTGGGTGGCCCCACATGGCATGGCTTAGCTTCATTGAGTTAGACAGGACTGTGGTCCATATGATCAGATCAACTAGTTTTTGTGATTATGTTTTCAATGTGTCTCCCCTCTAATGCCCCCACCCAATACCTACCGTCTTATTTGGGTTTCACTTACCTTGGTCGTGGAGTATCTCTTCACAGCTGCTCCAGCAAAGTGCAGCTGCTGTACCTTACCTTGGACGAGGGGTGTCTCCTCAAGGCCGCCCCTCCTGACCTTGAGTGTGGAGTAGCTCCTCTCGGCCCTCCTGTGCCCCAGCAGCCACCGCCTCTTGGACGTGGGGTAGCTCCTCTTGGCCACAATTCTACACGTGGTCGGTTGCGCCAGAGCCGGCGTCTCTCACGTCTGCGCCGCCGGAGCCGGCGTCTCTCGCGTCTGCGCCGCCGGAGCCGGCGTCTCTCGCGTCTGCGCCGCCGGAGCCGGCGTCTCTCGCGTCCAGTCCATTCTAGAGATCAATCCTGAGTGTTCATTGGAAGGATTTATGCTAAAGCTGAAACTCCAATACTTTGGCCACCTCATGCGACGAGTTGACTCACTGGAAAAGACTTTGATGATGGGAGCGATTGTGGGTAGGGGGAGACGGGGACGACAGAGAATGAGGTGGCTGGATGGCATCACTGACTCGATGGACATGAGTTTAAGTGAACTCTGGGAGTTGGTGATGGACAGGGAGGCCTGGCGTGCTGTGGTTCATGGGGTCGCTAAGAGTCGGACACGACTGAGCTACTGAACTGATGTCTTTGGAGAAATGTCTGCTTAGGTCTTCTGCCCTTTTTTTTTTTTAATTTTTGATTGGGCACTTTGCTTTCTGATATTGAGCTGTATGAGCAGCTTATATATTTGGAAGACTAATTACTTGTGAGTTGCATTCTTTGCAATTATTTTCTTTCATTTTGAGGGTTCTTTTATTTATTTATTTCAATTGGAGACTAATTACTTTACATCATTGTTTTGGTTTTGCCATACATTGACATGAATCTGCCCCGGGTGTACATGTGTTCCCCATCTTTAACTCCCCTCCCACCTCCCTCCCCATCCCATCCCTCTGGTTCATCCCAGTACACCAGCCTCGAGCAGCCTGTATCATGCATCGAACCTGGACTGGTGATTCATTTCACATATGATAATATACATGTTTCAATGCCATTCTCCCAAATCATCCCACCCTCTCCCTCTCCCACAGAGTCCAAAAGACTGTTCTATACATCTGTGTCTCTTTTGCTGTCTCGTATACAGGATTATCATTATCAACTCTCTAAATTCCATATATATGTGTTAGTATACTGTATTGCTGTCTTTCCTTCTGTCTTACTTCACTCTGTATAATAGGCTCCAGTTTCATCCACCTCTTTAGAACTGATTCTGCCATACGACCCAGAAATCACACTCCTGGGCATACACCCTGAGGAAACCAGAATTGAAAGAGACACATGTACTCCAATGTTCATCGCAGCACTGTTTATAATAGCCAGGACATGGAAGCAACCTAGATGTCCATCTGCAGACGAATGGATAAGAAAGTTGTGGTACCTATACACAATGGAGTATTACTCAGCAATTGAGGGTTCTTTTAATCTTATTTATTGTTTTCTGCTATGCAAAGTTTTTAAGTTTAGTTAGGTCCTATTTTTAATTTTTTGTTATTATATCCATTACTCAAGAAGTGGGTCAAAAAGTTCTGGCTTTGATTTACGTCAAAGAGTGTACTACCCGTTTTTCCTCTAAGAGCTTTATAATTTCTGGAATTACATTTAAGCCTTTAATCCATTTTGAGTTTACTTTTTTGTATGCTGTTAAGAATGTTCTAGTTTCATTATTTTACATATAGCTCTCCAGTTTTTCCAGCAACACTTATTGAAGAGGCTGTCTTTTCTCTATTGTGTATTCTTGTCTCTGTCAAATATAAGGTGCCCATAAGTTCATGGGTTTATTTCTGGGCTTTCTATTTTGTCCATATTTCTTTTTGTACCAGTACCATACTGTCTTGACAACTGTAGCTTTGTAACATAGTCTGAAGTCAGGAAAGTTTATTCCTCCAGCTCTGTTATTCTTTCTCAAGACTCTCTTGTTTATTGGGGTATTTAGTGTTTACGTGTACTCAGTGTGCTCAGTCAAGTCAGTTGTGTCCAACTCTTTGAGACCCCATGGGTTGTGTAGCCTGCCAGTTTCCTCTGTCCTGGGATTTTCCAGGCAAGAATACTGGAGTGCTTGCCATTCCATACAAATTATGAATTTTTTGTTCTATTTCTGTGAAAAATAACTTTGGTGGTTTGATAGGAAGTGCATTGAATCTATAGATTGCTTTGGGTCTATTCAGATGATCATATGGTTTTCATCATTTAATTTATTAATATGGTGTATCACATTGAATGATTTGCATATATTGTAGAATCCTTGCATCCCTGGGATAAAGCCCACTTGATCTTGATGTGTGACCTTTTTAATGTGTTGTTGAATTCTGTTTTTAGAATTTTGTGGAAGATTTTTGCTTCTATATTCATCAGTGATATTGAACTGGAATTTTCTCTTTTGTGGTATCTTTGTCTGCTTTTTGTGTCAGAGTGATGGTGGCCTCGTGGAATGAGTTTGGAAGTTTTCTTTCCTCTGCAAATTTCTGAAAGAGTATGAGCAGGATAGGTGTTCACTTTTCCATAAACTTTTGGTAGAATTCACCTGTGAAACTATGGGAAGTTAGGCTTTTGTTTATTGGGAAAAATATTATTACAGTTTCAATTTCCACACTTGTGATTGGTCTGTTCATATTTCCTATTCTTCCCGGTTTAGTCTTGTTGTTCAGTTGCCCAGTCATGTCTAACTCTTTGTGACCCCATGGACTGCAGCACGCCAGGACTCTCTGTCCCTCACCATCCCAGAAAGTTTGCCCAAGTTCATGTCCATTGCATCTGACGATTCCATCTCATCTTCTGACACCCGCTTCTCCTTCAGCCTTCAATCTTTTCCAGCATGAGGGACTTTTCAAATGAGTCAGCTCTTCTCATCAGATGACCCAAATACTGGAGTTTCAACTTCAGCATCCAATGAGTATTCAGGGTTGATTTCCCTTAAGATTGCCTGGTTTGATCTGCTTGCTCTCCAAGGGACTCTCTGGAGTCTTCTCTAGGACAATTGTAAAATGGCATCTGGTTCACTCTTGTAAGGTTATACTTTTCTAAGAAATTATCCTTTCCTTCCAGGGTGTCCATTTTGTGGGCATGTAGTTGCTTGTAGTAGTCTCTAATGATCCTTTTGTTTCTGCATTGTCTTTTGGAACTTCTTTTTTTTTTTTTTCCCCTGAAATAAAAGTTTTATTCAATCACTGCTTTTTTTTAGTTATTATTTATTTAGTTTATTTATTTTAATTGGAGGCTAAGTACTTTACAATATTGTGTTGGTTTTGCCATACATTGACATGAATCCGCCTCGGATGTTGTAACTTCTTTAATTTCTAATTTTATTAATTTGAATCACTATCTTTTTTTCTTGATGAATCTGGCTAATAGCTCGTCAAGTTTGTTTTACTTTCTCAGCCAGTTTTTAGTTTTATTGATACTTTATATTGTCTCCTTCATTTCCTTTTCAGTTATTTTGGCTCTGATTTTTATGATATCTTTCCTTCTACTAACTTTGGGTTTTTGTTGTTGTTGTTGTTGTTCTTCTTCTTCTTCTTGTCTTGCTATTTTACTTGTAAGGTTAGTTTGTTTACTCAATGTTTTTCTTATTCCTTGAAGTAGGCTTTTATTGCTATAAACATCCTTCTTAGCACTGTTTTTAGTGCATCCCATAGATTCTGAGTTGTCATGTTTTCATTGTCATTTGTTTCTAGGTATATTTTGATTTCCTTTTTGATTTCTTCAGTGATCTGTTGGTTATTCAGGAGCATATTGCTTAGCCTCTATGTGCTTGCTTGTGTGTGCTTTTTTTTTTCCCCTGTTCAGTTTATTTCAGTCTCTCAGTCAGGTCTGACTCTTTGGGACCCTACGGACTTCAGCATACCAGGCTTCCCTATCCTTCACTAGCTCCTGGAGCTTGCTCAAACTCATGTCCATTGAGTTGGGGATGCCACCAACCATTTCATCCTCTGTCGTCCCTTCTCCTCCTGCCTTCACTCTTTCCCAGCATCAGGATCTTTTCTAATGAGTCAGTTCCTTGCATCAGGTGGCCAAAGTATTGGAGCTTCGGCTTCAGCATCAGTTCTTCCAACGAATATTCTTATCTGATTTCCTTTAGGATGGGCTGGTTGGATCTCCCTGCAGTCCAATGTTTCATGTAAAGCTTGTGTTTCCTTATTAATTTTCCATCTGGATGATCTGTCATTAATGTGCGTAGGTTATTAAAGTCCCCCACTATTACCATGTTACTGTCAATTTTCCCTTTAATAGTTGTTAGTATTTGCCTTATGTATTGAGGTGTTCTTATGCTGAGTGCATATATTTTTATATTTGTTATATCTTCTTGAATTGATCCCTTGATTATAATGTAGTGTCATTCCTTGTCTCTTGTAACTGTCCTTAAAGCCTATTTTGTGTTTAATTATAATTATTACTCTTGCTTTCTTTTGATTTTCATTTTCATAGTATATATTTTACCAGACCCTCACTTTCAGTCTGTATGTTTCCCTAGGTCTAAAGTGGGTTTCTTGTAGATAGAATATATAAGGATCTTGTTTTTGTATCCACTCAGACGATCTGTGTCTTTGGCTGCAGCATTTAGTCCATTTACATTTAAAGTAATTATTTATATGTATGATCCTATTACCATTTACGTTAATACTTTATATTTGCTGTTTCTGTAGGTCTTTCCTTTCTCTTGTGTTTCCTGTCTAGTAAAGTTGGTTCCGTGGTGCTGAATTCTCTTAACTTTTCCTTATCTGTAAAGATTTTTATTTCTCTTTAGAATTTGAACAAGATCCTTTCTGGATAGAGTAATCCTGGTGTAGCGTTTTTATTCCTTTCATCACTTTAAGTATATCTTGCCACTCGCTTCTGGCCAGCAGATTCCTGTTAAAAGATCAGCTGTTAACCTTTTGGGGATCCCCTTATATGTTATCTGTTGCTTTTTCTTTGCTGCTTTTAATATATTTTCTTTGTGTTTAATTTTCATTAGTTTAATTTATATATGTCTTGGCATGTTTTCTTTGGGTGTATACTGTATGGGACTCTGGACTTCCTGGATTTGGGTGGCTATTTCCATTAACATTTTAGGGAAATTTTCAACTATAATCTCCTCAAATATTTTCTCACACCCTTTTTTTCTCTTTTTTTCTTCTGCATGCACGATAATTCGTTTTAGTTGTGTCTGACTCTTTGTGACCCTAGGTGCTATAGCCCACAAGGCTCCTCTGTCATTGGGATTCTCTAGGCAAGAATACTGGATTGTGTTGCCATGCCCTCCTCCAGGGGATCTTCTTGAACCAGGGATTGAACGCTCATGTTTTATGTCTAATACATTGGCAAGCGGGTGCTTTACCACTAGCACCACCTGGAAAGTCCTTCTCTACTGGGACCAATGTAACCTTGAATGTTAGAGCATTTATTGTTGTCCCGGAGGTCTTTGAGACTCTCCACATTACTTTTCATTGTTTTTTTTTTTTTTTTCCTTTATTCTGCTTTACTTCACTTATTTCCACCATTTTATCTTGCAGCTCACTTATTGTTCTTCTGCCTCGGTTGTACTCAGTGATTAATAGTGTTTTCCTGGTATAATTTTCACCATTCTTTGACTTTTAAACTTTCCTTGTCCATAAGTTTTCGCTGTTTCTTTTGTATATATTATACAGCTGGATGCTAAAATTATGATATCTGAAAGTTTTATTTTAACTTGAATGATAATTCTATGTACATTTATTATGAATAATTATAATTTAAATTTTATTTCTACCATCTTATTTTTTGCCTTGCTCTTTTCTCTTGTTTTCTTTCTCTACCTGTTTGTTTGAGTAGATCTTCTCTTTACGAACACCATATTCTTTTCTTCTGTGCTGGTCTAGAAATCAGTAGCTGCATTTTCATTGCTTTATTGGTTGCCCAAGAAATGTGAATATTTTAGTAAAAATTAATGCAGAAAAAATTACTCTACATGCAATGATTCAACAATAGTCACTCCATCATGATTTATATAATGTTAACAGAAGCAGAAGATATTAAGAAGAGGTCGCAAGAATACACAGAAGAACTGTACAAAAAAGAGCTTCACGACGAAGATAATCACGATGGCATGATCACTCACCTGGAGCCAGACATCTTGGAATGTGAAGTCAAGTGGGCCTTAGAGAGCATCACTATGAACAAAGCTAGTGGAGGTGATGGAATTCCAATTGAGCTGTTTCAAATCCTGAAAGATGATGCTGTGAAAGGGCTGCACTCAATATGCCAGCAAATTTGGAAAACTCAGCAGTGACCACAGGACTAGAAAAGGTGAGTCTTCATTCCAATCCCAAAGAAAGGGAATGCCAAAGAATGCTCAAACTACCGCACAATTGCACTCATCTCAAACGCTAGTAAAGTCATGCTCAAAATTCTCCAAGCCAGGCTTCAGCAATATGTGAACCGTGAACTTCCAGATGTTCAAGCTGGTTTTAGAAAAGGCAGAGGCACCAGAGATCAAATTGCCAACATCCGCTGGATCATGGAGAAAGCAAGAGAGTTCCAGAAAAACATCTATTTCTGATTCATTGACTATGCCAAAGCCTTTGACTGTTTGGATCACAATAAACTGTGGAAGATTCTGAAAGAGATGGGAATCCCAGACTACCTGACCTGCCTCTTGAGAAACCTGTATGCAGGTCAGGAAGCAACAGTTAGAACTGGACATGGAACAACAGACTGGTTCCAAATAGGAAAAGGAGTGCGTCAAGGTTGTATATTGTCACCCTGCTTATTTAACTTCTATGCAGAGTACATCATGAGGAATGCTGGGCTGGAAGAAGCACAAGCTGGAATCAAGATTGCTGGGAGAAATATCAATAACCTCAGATATGCAGATGACACCACCCTTATGGCAGAAAGTGAAGAGGAATTCAAAAGCCTCTTGATGAAAGTGAAAGAGGAGAGAGAGTGAAAAGTTTGGCGTGAAGCTCAAATTCAGAAAACAAAGATCATGGCATCTGGTCCCATCATTTCATGGGAAATAGATGGGGAAACAATGGAAACAGTGTCAGACTTTATTTTTTGGGGCTCCAAAATCACTGTGGATGCTGATTGAAGCCAGGAAATTAAAAGACGCTTACTCCTTGGAAGGAAAGTTATGACCAACCTAGACAGCATATTAAAAAGCAGAGACATTACTTTGCCAACCAAGGTCCGTCTAGTCAAGGCTATGGTTTTTCCCGTGGTCATGTATGGGTGTGAGAGTTGGACTGTGAAGAAAGCTGATCCCTGAAGAATTGATGCTTTTGAACTGTGGTACTGGAGAAGACTTTTGAGAGTCCCTTGGACTGCAAGGAGATCCAATCAGTCCATTCTAAAGGAGTTCAATCCTGGGTGTTCATTGGAAAGACTGACGCTAAAGCTGAAACTCCAATACTTTGGCCACCTCATGCGTCGAGTTGACTCACTGGAAAACAGTCTGATGCTAGGAAGAATTGGGGGTAGGAGGAGACGGGGACGACAGAGAATGAGATGGCTGGATGGCATCACTGACTCGATGGACGTGAGTTTGAGTGAACTCCGGGAGTTGGTGATGGACAGGGAGGCTTGTCGGGCTGTGATTCATGGGGTCGCAAAAAGTCAGAAACGACTGAGCGACTGAACTGAACTGAATGTCTATGAATTAAGTTCTCTTTTATTAATTTTATTAATGCATTAGATATCATGATATTGCTCTATAGAATAAATGTTTATTTAAACTTATGACATTTTAAAGTATTTTTCCTCATTATTGTTTATTTTAAAAAATTTATTTGTTTTTAATTGGAGAATAATTGCTGTGCAATATTGTGTTGGTTTCTGCCATACATCCAAATGACTCAGTGAAGGTATACACATGTCCCCTCCTTCTCCAATTTCCCTTGCACCTCCTGCCCCATCTCACCCTTCTACATTGTCACAGAGCAGTGGATCTGAACTCCCTGCATTTTCCAGCAATTTCCCGCTGGCTATCTGTTTTACATATGGTAATGTATATGTTTCAATACTATTCTCAATTTAGCCCACCCTCTCCTTCCCCCACTGTCCAGAAGTCTTCTCTTTGTGTTGGTATCTCCTTTGTTGCTCTGCAAATAGATTCATCAGTACCGTCTTTCTAGATTCTATATATATGTGTGTGTGTTAATATATAATTTTGTTTTTCTATTTCTGACTTACTTCACTCCGTATAATAGGCTGTGGCTTCATCTACCACATTAGAACTGACCCAAATGCATTCATTTTTTTTTCATCTTTTCACCATTTGATGTTTATTTTATTTTTTCACATTTTTTTTTAAATTGGAGGCTAATTACATTAATATATTGGTTGTTTTTGCCATACATTGACATGAATCCGCCCCAGGTGTACATGTGTTCCCTTTCTTGAACCACCCTCCCACCTCCCTCCTCTCCATATCCTCCTTCCAGGTCATGCCCGTGTACTAGCCCCAAGCATCCTGCATCATGCGTCCAACCTGGACTGGTGATTCATTTCACATATGATAATATATATGCTTCATTGCCTTTCTCCCAAATCATCCCACCTTCACCCTCTCCCACAGAGTCCCAAAGACTGTTCTGTGCACCTATGTCTATTTTGCTGTCTCGTATACAGGGTTAAGGTTACCATCTTTCTAAATTCCATATATATACATTAGTATACTGTATTGATGTTTTTCTTACTGGCTTACTTCACTCTGTATAATAGGCTCCAATTTCATCCACCTCATTAGAACTGATTCAAATGCATTCTTTTTGATGGCTGAAAAATACTCCATTGTGTATATGTACCAAAGCTTTCTTATCCATGCATCTGCAGATGGACATCTAGGCTGCTTCCATGTCCTAGCTATTATAAACAGTGCTGCAATGAACATTGGAGTACATGTGTTTCTTTCAGTTCTGGTTTCCTCGGTGTGTATGCCCAGGAGTGCGATTGCTGGATCTTATGGCAGTTCTCTTTCTAGTTTTTTGAGGAATCTCCACACTGTTCTCCATAGTGGCTGTACTAGTTTGCATTCCCACCAACAGTGTAAGAGGGTTCCCTTCTCCCCACACCCTCTCCAGTATTTATTGCATGTAGACTTTTGGACAGCATCCATTTTGACTTGTGTGAAATGGTATCTCATTGTGGTTTTCATTTGCATTTCTCTGATTATGAGGGATGTTGAGCATTTTTTCATGTGTTTGTTAGCCATCTTTATGTCTTCTTTGGAGAAATGTCTGTTTAGTTCTTTGGCCCACTTTTGGATTGGGTCGTTTATTTTTCTGAAATTGAGCTGCAGGAGCTGCTTGTATATTTTGGAGATTAATCCTTTGTCAGTTGCTTCATTTGCTATTATTTTCTCCCATTCTGAAGGCTGTCTTTTCACCTTACTTATAGTTTCCTTTGCTGTGCAGAAGCTTTTGATTTTAATTAGGTCTCATTTGTTTATTTTTGCATTTATTTCCAATATTCTGGGAAGTGGGTCTTGGAGGATCCTGCGGTGATTTATGTCAGAGAGTGTTTTGCCTACGTTCTCCTCTAGGAGTTTTATAGTTTCTGGTCTTACATTTAGCTCTCTAATCCATTTTGAGTTTATTTTGGTGTATGGTGTTAGGGAGTGCTCTAGTTTCATTCTTTTACAAGTGGCTGACCAGTTTTCCCAGCACCACTTGTTAAAGAGACTGTCTTTTCTCCATTTTATATTCTTGCCTCCTTTGTCGAAGATAAGGTGTCCATAGGTGTGTGGATTTATCTCTGGGCTTTCTATTTTGTTCCATTGATCTATATTTTTGTCTTTATGCCAGTACCATACTGTCTTGATGACTGTGGCTTTGTAGTAGAGCCTGAAGTCCAGCAGGTTGATTCCCCCAGTTCCATTCTTCTTCTTCAAGATTGCTTTGGCTATTCGAGGTTTTTTGTATTTCCATAAAAATTGTGAGATTATTTGTTCTTTTTCTGTGAAAAATACTGTTGGTAGCTTGATAGGGATTGCATTGAATGTATAAATTACTTTGTGTAGTATACTCATTTTCACAACATTTATTCTTCCAATCCACGAACACGGTATATTTCTCTATCTATTAGTGTATAGCTCAGTGGTAGAGCATTTGACTGCATTCATTTTTATAACTGTGTAATGCAAAGAGTTGACTCACTGGAAAAGACTCTGATGCTGGGAGGGATTGGGGGCAGGAGGAGAAGGGGACGACAGAGAATGAGATGGCTGAATGGCACCACCAACTCGAGGGACATGAGTTTGAGTGAACTCTGGATATTGTTGATGGACAGGGAGGCCTGGCGTGCTGTGATTCATGGGGTTGCAAAGAGTCGGACACGACTGAGTGACAGAACTGAACTGAACTGAATGTTACATTGTACCACAACTTCTTTATCCATTCACCTTCATCATTCTTGTTTGGCTAAACATATCTTCTTGGATGCAGACTTAATTCTTTGATTATGTTTCTTTACTGGAGGGTTTTATTTCTCCCATGTTCTTCAAGGTTCCTTTTGGTTTGCAATGCTAAATTGGCAAGATTATTTTGCCTTCTCTTGTGGATTACTTTGCTGGTTTTGATAAAACAGCTATAAGTCTAATTGTCATTACTTTTTATGTAATCTGTCTTTTCTCTTTGGAGGTTTTTCAGATTTTCTTTTTATTCTTAAAGTTTTTTATTTTCATCACAATATTTCTAAGTGTGACTTTTATCTATCTTATTTATCTTATTTGGAAAATTTGGAGGGGGGTGTGTCGGGGGGTTTCTGACTCTATGCACTGATATCTTTCATAAACTTTGGTATTTTCCCAATTATGATCTCTGCAAATATTGTCACTTTCTCATTTTCTGTGTTATTTTCACCATGGAATTCTGACTAAATACGTTAGACCTCTCAGTCTGTACACCATACTTTTAAACTTCTCTTATGTTTTATCTCACAAGGTCTTTGTGATGCATTTTAGATAATTATCATGTGACTTCTAGTTAACTAATTTTCTTCTTAGTTTTGTCCTTTGATTTCTATTTTAGGGCGTATTTCCCCTTCAAGCTTCTATTTTCTTTTAATAATGTCTGTTAATTTTTGATAGTCTTTTGTCATAACATCATATTTTATTTCTATAAACATTTTAAGTTTACTTATTTCTCACTTTATTTCTAATAAATCTAAGATCTTTGGGAATTTGTGTCTATAGTTTTTTCTACTGACTCTTGCTTATGAAAGTTGTTATGCCTCTGAGTTTTATCATGCTTTTTGAATACCAAGAACTCACGTTTCTTATAAGTTTCTCTTTATTGTGAATTTTATGAGACAAGTCTTCAAAATGTGTTTTCCAAATAGAATTTGTATTAGCTTTTGCAATTACTACCTGCTGAGAATAAGAAAGAAGAGGTATGGTGTAGTGTCATGATTTCCAATGAAAGGTTGTACTTTTACTCATGCAAGTTTGAACTTATTCACATAAGTATAATCTATGTGAGAGTATGGTCGTGAGAGTATGGTCAAAGAGTGATATTTCTACTAAAATAGTGAGACATGGCTGAGATGTAACCACTTTAATATGCATGGTGGTTCATCCGAAGTTTTCAATGCCCTATCTACAAAGTAAGATGACAGATTCTCACATACATTAAAAGCAGAAAAAACGAAGAATATTATTAGTGAACTTGAATACCAAATGAGTGGTTTTATGCTCTATTGAAACACCAATACTTTGGCCACCTCATGCGACGAGTTGACTCACTGGAAGACTCTGATGCTGGGATGGATTGGGGGCGGGATGAGACGGGGACGACAGAGAATGAGATGGATGAATGGCATCACCAACTCGATGGACATGAGTTTGAGTGAACTCCGGGAGTTGGTGATGGACAGGGAGGCCTGGCGTGCTGTGATTCATGGGGTAGCAAAGAGTTGGACATGACTGAGCGACTGAACTGAACTGAACTGAAAGCAAGGGAAAAAAAGACTCAAGAGTCATGTTAAAATAAAAATTTATATAACTGTTTGAAATGATTATTTTTTCATGTTTCTATTTCTTTCCGAATAAAAATTATTAATTTTACATATACATATATATGTACAATTTATATGTTTATATTCTTTGATAAATTGAAAGCTTCATTTCAGTTTTCTAAATCTTGTTTTTTCCAAAGTCATGTCCATATTTGAAGTCTTTGAATTGTATAATTCAGAATTCTAGTATTTTTGGAAGTGTGACACAAACTCTTAATGTTTGAGGAACACTAACTAAAGAACAGTTAGGGGTCCCTCAGCATATTTCTAATTCAATCTTTCACTTTGGGTTGAGGAAGATGTAAATAGAAGATTGAACTTCCCCCAGCCCACCTTAGCATCATATCATGTAACATTTATCATTAGGAAGGTTAATTATTATCAGTATATAGATATATAAATAGAGTCAGAAAGGAGAGGTAGATCCAGTATTTGTGCCAAGGTCTAAAATTTAGGTGAATCTGTGGTGAAGCAGGAGGTATAGGAACAGAAGAAGATTTTGTATATTACTGGAGCATCCTGACAGAAATTCTCTAAATTGTTCCTAGCATTTCTGTCACCCACTGTTAAAAATTTAAAAACAAAATTAAAAATGAAATGGCCCTTTGAATGTCCAAGTGAATTAACAGAGTAGAGTTTACTAGCAACCTAGGGGAAATAACATTTCTTAATTAGAGACATTGCTATTCTTGTGGTAACATATTGTAACATTGTCAAGAAGAGGAATTTTGTAATAAACAGTCCAGGATTACAATTCCAGTTCTGCTTCTTATCCTGCATGAGTAGCCTTAAGTAAATTTCTCAGTATCTATACGTTAAAGTTCTCATCTGTAAAATGATGCTAATAAAGCATTTACCTCTTAGGGCGATTGTGAAGATTAAATTAGATAATACATTTAAAGTGCAGTGCTTTCAATTCTCAAATGGCACAATTTTGTTCCTTTTCATGGCTGAGTAATGAACTGAATATTCAATTGTATATATGTACCACACTTCTTTATCCATTCACCTGTCGATGGACATCTAGGTTACTTCCATGTTTTGGTTATTGTAAATAGTGCTGCAATGGACATTGGGGGTACATGATTTGTGGTTTTATCAGAGTATATGCCCAGTAGTGGAATTTCTGGGTCTTATGGTAATTTTATTCCTAGATTCTTGAGGAATCTCCATACTGTTCTCATAGTGGATGCATCAATTTACATTCTCATCAACAGTGTAAAAGTGTTTCTTTTTCTCCACATCCTCTCAAGCATTTATTGTTTGTAAATTTTTTGATGATTACCATTCTGACCCGTGTGAGGTGATATTTTGTTGCAGTTTTGATTTGCATTTCTCTAATAATTAGCAAGGAGATCCAACCAGTCCATTATAAAGGAGATCAATCCTGGGTGTTCATTGGAAGGACTGATGCTAAAGTGCCACCTCATGTGATTAGTTGACTCACTGGAAAAGACTCTGATGGTGAGAGGGATTGGGGGAGGGAGAAGAAGGGGACGACAGAGAATGAGATGGCTGGATGACATCACCGACTAGATGGACATGAGTTTGAGTGAACTCTGGGAGCTGGTGATGGACAGGGAAGCCTGGCATGCTGTGATTCATGGGGTCGCAAAAAGTTGGACACGACTGAGCGACTGAATTGAACTGAACTGAATAATTAGCAAAGTTAAACGTTCCGTGTGCTTGTTGTCTTCTTTGAAGAAATAACTATTTAGATCTTTGGGTTGTTTTGTTTTTTGATATTGAGCTGCATGAGTTATTTGTATACTTTTAGAGCTTAATAGTTTGTCAGTTGTCTCATTTGCAAATATTCTCTACCATTTTGAGGGATGTCTTTTTGTCTTTTTTATGTTTTCCTTTGCTGCTTAAAAGCTTTGAAGTTTAATTAGGCCCCATTTGTTTTTGTTTTTATTTCCATTACTTTAACAATTGAGTCACAAAAGATCTTGTTGTGAATTATGGCAAATAGTGTACTGTCTATGTCTTCCTCTAGGGATTTCATTGTGGCTGGGCTTTAATTTAGATTTTTAATCCATTTTTAGATTAATTTTGTGTATCATGATAGGGAGTGTTCTAATTTCATTCTTTTACATATAGCTGTCCAGTTTTCTTAGCACCACTTATTGAATAGGCTGGTTTTTCTCCATTGTATATTTTTACCTCCTTTGTTATTATCAGGTGACCATAGATGCATGGTTTATCTATATTCTTTCCCGTTGATCTGTATTTCTGTTTGTGTTCCAATACTATACTGTCTTGATTACTATAGTTTGCAGTATAGTTTGAAGCCAGGAAGCCTACTTGCTCCAGATCTGTTTTTCTTTCTCAAGATTGCTTTGGCTACTTGGGGTATTTTGTATAGCGATTTTTCACAATATAGATTCTTCCAGCTCAAAAACACGGTACGTCTCTCCATCTTTGTGTCATCTTTGATTTCTTTCTTCAATATGCTATCATTTTCTGATTTAGATCTTTGATATCCTTAGGTGCATTTATTCCTAGGTATTTAATTCATCTTCTTTTTTTGTGGTATGTGTGTGTGTGTGTGTGTGTGTGTGTGTGTGTGTGTGTATGTTTTAGTTGCTCAGTCGTTTCTGACTCTTTGCAACCCCATGAAGTGTAGCCTGCCAGGCTCCTCTGTAATTGGGATTCTCCAGGTGAGAAAACTGGAATGGGTTGGCATTTCCTTCTCCAAGGGGATCTTCCCAACCCAGGGGTTGAACCAAGGTCTCCTGCACTGCAGCAGATTCTTTACCATCTGAGCTACCAGGGAAGCCCAACTTTCTTGTGATAGTAAGTGGAATTGTTTCCTTAATGTTTCCTTCTGATATTTTGTTGTAAACATATAGGCATTCAAGAGATTTTTGTGTATTAATTTTGTGTCCTGCAACTTTACCAAACTCATTGATAAGCTATAATAATACAGAGTGAAGTAATTCAGAAAGAGAAAAACAAATATTATATAATATTGCTTATATGTGGAATCAAGAAAATGGTATGGAAGAACTTATTTGCAAAGCAGAAATAAAGACACAGACATAGAGAACAAACATATGGATACCATAGGGAAGAGGAGGTGGGATGATTTTGAGATTGGGATTCGTATATATATATATATATTACTATGTATAAAATAGATAACTAATGAGAACATACTGTATAATACAGGGAACTCTACTCAGTGCTCTGTGGTGACCTAAATGGGAAGGGAAACTAAAATATCAAGGCTATATGTATATGTATATCTGATTGACTTTGTTGCTTAGCAGAAAATAACAGAATATTGTAAAGCAACTATTCTTCAATACAATTTTTAAAAAATGCTTCACATGCCTTATTCCCATGCCATATAAATGTGACCTGCCATTATTATTAAGATGATACCAATGGTAAATACTATTGTGAAAAAGAACATTTGGTTTTTAGTGTCATTTTAATGATGATGGATAAGTCAACTTGGCACAATAATTTTAGAGGAAATTATAAAATTCTATGGATTCGTCCTGTAGTGGGGAAGAAAAACATACAATTTAGGGTCAGGAGGAGAGAGTTTTATTCATGAATCTCCCACTAGCTATCTCAGCTATCTTGTTACCTCTCTGTGACTCAGTATTATTGTGTGTATAATAGGTGTTCTTGGAAGAACAAATGAGACTATGTATTTGAAGGCACTTTACAAAGTGATGACAAAGAGGGGATTGTTACTGAAAGGAATAAGGACTGGACTGTAGCTGCTGCTAAGTCCCTTCAGTCGTGTCCAACTCTGTGCGACCCCATAGGTGGCAGCCCACCAGGCTCCTCCGTCCCTGGAATTCTCCAGGCAAGAACACTGGAGTGGGTTGCCATTGCCTTCTCCAACGCATGAAAGTGAAAAGAGAAAGTGAAGTCTCTCAGTCATGTCCGATTCTTCAGGACCCTATGGACTGCAGCCTACCAGGCTCCTCCGTCCATGGGATTCTCCAGGTAAGAGTACTGGAGTGGGTCGCCATTGCCTTCTCTGAAGGACTGGACTAAATAACCTCAATTCTGATGTTCCTTAAATCTCTTGATTTCTTTTCCTTTATTCACCACTTTCCTCTCCTTACTGAGTGCATGTCACTTGGTATGGAAATGACTGAGGGCTAGCAGAGGAAGGATCATGCTATTGAATCAGGATCTAGGGCCCAAGTAAAAGAGAGGCAAAGAGTTAGAAACAGATTAACACAGAAATGGAAACAAATGTTCCATGTGCAAATTACCTGGTTTACTCACTCTCTTTGTTGCTGTTCAGTCACTCAACCATGTCCAACTCTTTGCAACCCCATGAACTGCAGCACAACAGGCATCCCTGTACTTCATTATCTCCCAGACTTTACTCAAATTCATGTTCATTGAATTGGTGATGCCATCCAACCATCTCATCTTCTGTCATCCCCTTCCCCTGCCTTCAATCTTTCCTAGCATCAGAGTCTTTTCTAATGAGGCAGCTCTTATCATCAGGTGATCCAAATCCTGGAGCTTCAGTTCCAGCATCAGTCTTTCCAGTTTTTTCAGGATTGATTTCCTTTAGGATTGACTGATTTTATCACCTTGCTCTCCAAGGGCCTCTCAAGAGTCTTCTCTACACAGTTCGAAAGTACCAATTCTTTGGTGTTCAGCCTTCTTTATGGTCCAAATCTCAAATTCATAAATGACTACTGGAAAAACTATAGCTTTGATTATATGGACATTCATAAGCAAAGTGATATCTCTGCTTTTTAATATGCTGTCATGCTTCTCATAGCTTTTTCCCAAGGAGCACCTATTAATTTCATGGCTGTAGTCACCATCTGCAGTGATTTTGGAGCCCAAGAAAATAAAGTCTGTCACTGTTTCCAGTTTCCCTATCTATTTGCCATGAAGTGAAGGGACTGAATGCCATAATGTTCCTTTTTAGAATGTTGAATCTTATGCCCGCTTTTTCACACTCCTCTTTTACTTTCATCAAGAGGCTCTTTTGTTCCTCTTCTCTTCCTGCCATTAGGGTGGTGCCATTGGCATATCTGCAGTACTCTTGCCTGGAAAATCCCATGGATGGAGGAGCCTGGTAGGCTGCAGTCCATGGAGTCGCTAATAGTCAGATACGACTGAGTGATTTCACTTTCACTTTTCACATTCATGAATTAGAGAAGGAAATGGCAACCCACTCCAGTGTTCTTGCCTGGAGAATCCCAGGGATGGGGGAGCCTGGTTGCTGCCGTCTATGAGGTCATACAGAGTCGGACACTACTGAAGCGACTTAGCAGCAGCAGCATTGGCATATCTGAGGTTATTGATATTTCTCCAGGCAATTTTGATTCTGGTTTGTGCTTATCCAGTCTGGTATTTCACATGCTATACTCTGCATATAAGCTAAATATGCAGGGTAATAATATACAACCTTGATGTACCACTTTCCCAGTTTTAAGCCAGTTCATTGCTCCATGTCCGGTTCTAACAATTACTTCTTGACCTGCATATAGATTTCTCAGGAGGCAGGTCAGGTGGTCTGGTATCCCTATCTCTTGAAGAATTTTCCAATTTGTTGTGATCCATACAGCCAAAGACTTTGGCATAGTCAATAAAGCAGAAGTAGACTTTTTCCTAGAACTCTATTTATTTTTCTATGATCCAATGGATGTTGGTCATTTGATCTCTGGCTCCTCTGCCTTTTCTAAATCCAACTTCTAACTTGAAAGTTCTTGGTTCACATACTGTTTAAGCCTAGATTGAAAGATTTTGAATACTTATAAATATATGTCATTATATCTCAAAAAACAGAAAGATTTTGAACATTACTTTGCTAGCATGTGAAATGAGTGCAGTTGTACAGTAGTTTGACATTCTTTGGCATTGCCCTTCTTTGGTGTTGGAGTGAAAACTGAATTTTTCCTTTCTTGTGTACACTGCTGAGTTTTCTGAAGTTGCTGCCATATTGAGTGCAGCACTTTAATGGTATCGTCTTTTAGGATTTGAAATAACTTTGCTGGAGTTCTATCACCTTCACTAGCTTTGTTCATTGTAACACTTCCTAAGGCCCACTTGACTGGAAACTGCAGAGTATCTGTCTCTAGGTGAGTGATAATGCCATCCTGGTTGTCCAGGTCATTAAGATATATATATATATATTTTTTTTTACTTTACAATATTGTATTGATTTTGGCATACATTGACATGAAACCACCCCAGGTGTACATGTGTTCCCCATCGTGAACCCCGCTCCCACCTCCCTCCCCATATCATCCCTCTGGGTCATCCCAGTGCACCAGCCCTGAGCATCCAGTCTCATGCATCCAACCTGGACTGGCGATTCGCTTCACATATTATAATATACATGTTTCAATGCCATTCTCCCAAATCATCCCACACTTGCCCTCTCCCACAGAGTCCAAAAGACGGTTCTATGCATTTGTGTCTCTTTTGCTGTCTCGTATACAGGGTTATCATTACCATTTTTCTAAATTCCACATATATGCGTTAGTATACTGTATTGGTGTTTTTCTTTCTGGCTTACTTCACTCTGTATAATAGGATTCAGTTTCATCCACCTCATTAGAACTGATTCAAATGTATTTTTTTTAATGGATAAATAATACTCCATTGTGTATATGTACCACAGCTTTCTTATCCATTAGTCTGCAGATGGACATCTAGGTTGCTTCCATGTCCTGGGTATTATAAACAGTGCTGCAATGAACATTGGAGTACATGTGCTTCTTTCAATTCTGGTTTCCTCGGTGTGTATGCCCAGGAGTGGGATTGCTGGATCATATGGCAGTTCTGTTTCCAGTTTTTTAAGAAATCTCCACACTGTTCTCCATAGTGGCTGTACTAGTTTGCATTCCTACTAACAGTGTAAGAGGGTTCCCTTTTTTCCACACCCTCTGCAGCATTTATTGCTTGTAGATTTTTGGATAGCAGCCATTCTGACTGGCATGAAATGGTACCACATTGTGGTTTTGATTTGCATTTATCTGATTTTGAGTGATGTTGAGCATCTTTTCATGTGTTTGTTAGCCATCTGTATGTCTTCTTTGGAGAAATGTCTGTTTAGTTCTTTGGCCCAATTTTTTATTGGGTCGCTTATTTTTCTGGAATTGAGCTGCAGGTGTTGCTTGTATATTTTTGTGATTAATTCTTTGTCAGTTGCTTCATTTGCTATTATTTTCTCCCATTCTGAGGGCTGTCTTTTCACTTTGCTTATAGTATCCTTTGCTGTGCAGAAGCTTTTAATTTTAATTAGGTACCATTTGTTTATTTTTGCTTTTATTTCCAATATTCTGGGAGGTGTGTCATGCAGGATCCTGCTGTGATTTATGTCGGAGAATGTTTTGCCTATGTTCTCCTCTAGGAGTTTTAGTTTCTGGTCTTACATTTAGATCTTTAATCCATTTTGAGTTTCTTTTTGTGTATGGTGTTAGGGAGTGTTCTAGTTTCATTCTTTTACAAGTGGCTGACCAGTTTTCCCAGCACCACTTGTTAAAGAGATTGTCTTTTCTACATTGTATATTCTTGCCTCCTTTGTCAAAGATAACGTGTCCATCGGTGTGTGGGTTTATCTCTGGGCTTTCTATTTTGTTCCATTGATCTATATTTCTGTCTTTATGCCAGTACCATACTGTCTTGATGACTGTGACTTTGTAGTAGAGCCTGAAGTCTGGCAGGTTGATTCCCCCAGTTCCATTCTTCTTTCTCAAGATTGCTTTGGCTATTCGAGGTTTTTTGTATTTCCATACAAATTGTGAAATTATTTGTTCTAGCTTTGTGAAACATACAGTTGGTAGCTTGATCGGGATTGCATTGAATCTATAGATAGATCATACATCATGACCAAGTGGTCTTTATCCCAGGAATGCAAGGATTCTTCAATATCTTCAAATCAATCAATGTAATACACCACATTAACAAAATGAAAAATAAAAATCATATGATTATCTCAATAGATGCAGAGAAAGCCTTTGACAAAATTCAGCCTCCATTTATGATAAAAACCCTCCAGAAGGCAGGAATAGAAGGAACATACCTCAATATAATAAAAGCTATATATGACAAACCCACAGCAAACATTATCCTTAGTGGTGAAAAATCGAAAGCATTTCCCCTAAAGTCAGGAACAAGACAAGGGTGCCCACTTTCATCACTACTATTCAACATAGTTTTGGAAGTTTTGGCCACAGCAATCAGAGCAGAAAAAGACATAAAAGGAATCAAAATTGGAAAAGAAGAAGTAAAACTCTCACTGTTTTCAGATGATATGATCCTCTACACAGAAAAGCCTAAAGACTCCACTAGAAAATTACTAGAGCTAATCAATGAACATAGTAAAGTTGCAGGATATAAAATCAACACACGGAAATCCCTTGCATTCCTATACACAGATAATGAGAAAATAGAAAGAGAAATTAAGGAAACAATTCCATTCACCATTGCAACGAAAAGAATAAAATACTTAGGAATATATCTATCTAAAAAGCAAAAGACCTATATGTAGAAAACTATAAAACACTGGTGAAAGAAATCAAAAAGGACACTAATAGATGGAGAAATATATCGTGTTCGTGGATTGGAAGAATAAATATTGTGAATATGAGTATACTATCCAAAGTGATCTATAGATGCAATGCAATCCCTATCAAGTTACCAACGGTATGTTTCACAGAGCTAGAACAAATAATTTCATTAAGACTTTTAAATGTAGTTGTTCTATGTATTCCTGTCACTTCTTAATATCTTCTGCTTCTGTTATATCCTTACAATTTCTGTCATTTATTGTGCCCATCGTTGCATGAAATATTCCCTTGGCATCTCTAATTTTCTTGAAGAGATCTCTAGTGTTTCCCATTCAATTTAGATTTCTTGAGTTATCAGCAAGTTTGGCCATGAGGTTCACAATGAAGCAGGACAAATGCTAACAGAGTTTTACCAAGAGAATGCACTGGTCATAGCAAACACCCTCTTCCAACTACTCAAGAGACAACTCTACACATGGACATCACCAGACGGTTCCGACCAAAATCAGATTGATTATATTCTTTGCAACTAAATATGGAGATGCTGTGTAGAGTTAGCAAAAACAAGACTGGGAGCTGACTGAGGCTCAGGTCATGAACTCTTTATTTCCAAATTCAGACTTAAATTGAAGAACATATGGAAAACCACTAAGCCATTCAGGTATGACCGAAATAAAATCCTTTATGATTATACAGTGGAAGTGACAAATAGATTCAATTGATTGGACCTGATAGATAGAGGACCAGAAGAACTATGGATGGAGGTTTATAATATTATACAGGAGGCTATGATCAAAGTTATTCCAAAGAAAAAGAAATGCAACAAAGCCAAGTGGTTATCTAAGGAGGCCTTGTAAATAGCTGAGAAAAGATGAGAAGCAAAAGGCAAAGTAGTAAAGAAAGATATACATATCTGAATGAAGAGTTCCAAAGAATAGCAAGAAGAAATAAGAAACCCTTAAGAAATAAGAAAGACTAGAGATCTCACCCCCATTACCTAATGTCAGTTCAGTTCATTTGTCACTCAATCGTATCCAACTCTTCTCGACCCCATGGTCTGCAGCATGCCAGGCTTCCCTGTCCATCACCAACTCCAGAGTTCACTCAAATTCATGTCCATTGGGTCAGTAATTCCATCCAATCATCTCATTCTCTGTCATTCCCTTCTCCTCCCACCTTCAATCTTTCCTAGCATCAGGGTCTTTTCCAATGAGTCAGTTCTTTGCATCAGGTGGCCAAATTATTGGAGTTTCAGTTTCAGCATCAGTCCCTCCAATGAATAGTTCTGTAAAGTTAAGATTATGATAGCCATTTTGTTACTTTTGAAAACAATTTTGTTGCCATTTATTGTTATTCTTGTGCAATGTATACCTTAGGAATATATGCCATGGCTAATTCCAAACTAGGATAAACTGTTTTCCACAGCTATATTTGAGATTATTCAGGTATAACTATTAATAATGCATATTTTGGTTAGAACACCCACATAAAAGGAGAAAATATGAGGAAAAACTACTCCAATTCCATCACCTCATTATGATTACTGTTAGCTTAGAGATATATTTTTTTCTTAGACCTTTTGTCTCTGATTATTTTCACATAATTTCAATTATAGATACCACTTTGAACTCCACTTTTAATAGATAAATAATTTCTCATTTTGATTGTTTTCACATTTGTAATATTAAAGGCTATCGAGAATTTCAGCAGGAGATTGTGGTGGGATTTTTTTAATCCTTTTGTTATTTTTTACTATCCCTATTTGCTGTATAGGTGAGGACAGTAAAGCTCAGAAAATTTAAGCAGTGTTCCAAAGGTCCCATCATTAGTGACAGTCACAAAACAAAGACAGATATTTCTTTTAAATTCTGTTTTCTTTCCACTAGGCATGTTTGCATTTGTTTTACACAAAGTCAAAGGATCAGAAAGTGAAGAAATTTTTGTTATCCCACAGAGAAAGGCAAAGGGAAGATAAAAAGGTGAGAGGTTGGGTACAGAACAGTTTCCAAGTTACTCATCTAGCCAAAGTCTCTGGGTTTCATTGATGGAAGAGGCCAGCATCTTCCTTAACATTCCAAAATATTTCATTTATCCTCCAGTGTGGTGGACATGATTTGAAAATCAGCATGGAATCTGACCTGTTCATCAGTGGTACTTCTGTTTTCTTCTTTTATGGGAAGATTATCGTTGTGTTCTTGTCTTTTGACATTCAGCCCTCAGTCTCACTAATCCTCTTTGGTACACCAAGTTTGGTGAATTTCAAGAAGTGGTTGCCCAGAAAGCTTGGAATAGACTTTGAGGTTGCCAGGTCGCTTGGATTTAAAAATACCAGTTCATCCTGATGGTGAGAGTGCTCAGTGAGTAAGCTCTGGATCCAGCTTACTAGATAGAACCCATTCAGAAGGATTGGGGAATTTAGAGGTAGCATCAAGAAGGCCAAGAAGGAAGATGCTGAACTCATTATGAACACACAAAACTACACTAACATATATATCAAATCCTCACAGAACAACCTGAAGACTAGCAGTGTGGCTCAATTACAGCTAAGACTGTAAAGAAAGAACAACATGGAGCTGGTGGGAGGGGAGAAGTAATCGAGTTGGATCCCACACTCCTATTGCATGATCCAGAAGAGAAAGGGAAAATCAGTCTCAGGGATCCTTCCTCTAGAATAAGGAGTTTGAGTCCCATATTAGACAACCCAGCCCTGGATTTGACACTGGGAAGACAAGGCCCATTAGTTGACTTGAAGTGGGGCTTACCAGAGAGATGCCAGAAACTGAGACTCCTCTCTTGAAAAATGCATACATAGATTTGCTTTCTCCCAATACCATCACAGAGGCTGCAGATTAAAAACTGCTTGGTGCTCTGACCACTCTCCAGGAGAACCCCAGTGCATCCCTCAGCCCACAGCAGGTTCATGTTCCATCCCATTCTGCTCTGGCATTATTCCTAAGACAAAAACTGTCATTGTCAATGTGCACACCTGCTCTGAGAAAGGAGCAGAGCCAGCTCAGGTGCCAGCTCCAACTCTAACCAGGACAGAGACAGCGATTGACATCATGCACACATACATGCACCAAGGAAGGAGCAGAGTAAGCTCAGTAGTGCAGTTACAACCCCTTGCCCCCAACTCTGCCTCTACACAAGAGGCATACACCTGGAAAAACAGAACTATCAGAAATGCAGCCCCAACACTTCAGGCCCTGGCCATTCACTCAAACAAGGCAGAGACTGCCATCACATTAGAGAAAATTCCCCAGGGCTCTTCTCTAGTCTCTCAGACTTTGATTCTACTCCTCCCCCCCACCCCCAATAAAGCAGTGATTGTCATTGGGCCTAGTAGAAGACAGCTGACACCTGGTTATGGCTGTAGCTAATCTGACACCAACCTTATCTCCCACCAACACAGTGGCTGCCAGTGCACCCCTGGGGAAGATTAAGCCCATTCTTACTTCAGTTCCAGCTCTTCCACCAAAGCCAATGGCAGATACAGTTTTCTAGGGGTGCTCTCACAGAAGAATACACCTTCAAGGCTACAACAGGTAATTATTTCACCTAATTTCATAAAGACAGAGAAAGTTGAAGAAAATGCAAAGACAGAGGAATATATTTCAAACAAAAGGACAAAACAAAACCCCAGAAACTCCTAATGAAACCAATTAAAATTTCCCTGAGAAATAATTCAAAGCGTAGTAATAAAAATGCTAAATGAACTCAGGACAAGAATAAATGAACACAGTCAGAACCTCAGGAAAGAACTAAGAAATATGAAAAAGAACCAGGCACAACTGAAAAATACAGGTATGAAGAAACTGAAGTTGAAAATACACTAGAAAGAAATAATAACAGGTTAGGTGGTATGGGAGAATGCATAAGTGATCTGCAAGATAAAATAATGGAAAAAACCCAATCAGAGAACCTTAAAGAGAAAAAATGAAGATATTTTAAGAGATTGCTGGGACAACATCAAAAATACTAAAATTTACATTACAAAAGTCCCAGAAGGAGAAAAGAGAGAAAAATGTGCAGAAAGTATATTTGATGAAATTACGGATGAAAACTACCCTAACCTAAAGAAGGAAAAATATATCCAAGTCTAAGAATCACAGAGTCCTAAACAAGATGAATCCAAAGAGACCCATACTAAGACATATCGTAATTAAAACTGTAAGAGTTAAAGATAGAATTTTAATGGCAGCAAGAGTAAAACAAAGAGTCACAACAAGGAAACCCCCATAAGGTTATCAATTGATTTTTTAGTGGAAACTTTGCAGGGCAGAAGGAAGTGGTATGATATATTTAAAGTGCTGAAAAGAAAAAACCCTACAATCTAGGTACTAGATTCTAGAATACTCTACGCAACACGATTACCATTCAGAATTCAAAGAGAGGTAATTTCCTAGGCAAGCAAATCCAAAAGAGTTCATCACCACTAAACCAACCTTCCAAGAAATGTTAAAAGATCTTCTTTAAGTGTAAAAGAAAAGATTTTAACAAGAAATAAGAAAATATAAGAAGGGAAAATTTCACTGATAAAGGCAAATATATAGTAAAGCAGTTGATTAACCACTTAAATAAACCAGTACAAATGTTAAAAGACTAAAATTGTAAATTCAACTGTAACTCTAGTAAATAGTCAACACATCGTCTTGATGATGTAAAATATTACATCAAAAATACAAAACATGTAGGGAGAAAAAATGTAAATCTTTAGAATGTGTTTGAACTTAAATGATGAATAGTTTTAAACAAGTAGATATAGTTACGGATCAACATATATATACCCCATGGTAACTTAAAATGAAAAACTTACAATAAATGCACAAAAATTAAAGATAAAAACTCAAACATAACACTAAAGAAAATATTCAAACCATGATATAATTTTACAGTAGAGGTTAAAATAAGAAAGGAATAGAGAAAAACTGAAAAGACAATCAGAAAATAAGTGATAAAATGTCAATAAATACATAACTATCAATAATTACTTTATTTGTTAAGGATTAAACACTCCAGTAAAAAGGCACAGCATAAAAATTTAGTAAAGAAAGAAGGTCCATCTATATACTGCTTACAAGAGACTCACTTCAGGTCTAAAGACATACAGATTGAAAGTGAAGGGATGGAAAAAGATATTCCATGCAAATGGAAACAAAACACAAGTTGTGGTAGCAATACTCGTATCAGACAAACTAAAATTTCAAACAAAATCTATCACAAAAGACAAACAAGGGCATTATACAATGATAAAATGGTTAATCTAAGAAAAGGATAGAACATTGTAAGCAAATATGCACCTAATATAGAAACACTGAAACACAAAAGAAAATATTAACAGACACGAAGGGAGAAACTGAGGGTAATAAAGTAAGAGTAGGGGACTTACATCAGTGAATAGATCATCCAGACACAAAATCAATAAGGAAACTGTGACCTTAAATGACACATGAGGCCCAATAAACAAAAAAAATATCTACAATACATTCCACTCCAAAACAGCAGAATATATATTCTTTCCAAGAGCACATCAAATGTTCTTCAGGATAGATCACATGCTAGGCCACAAAGCAAGTCTCAATAGATTTAAGAAGATTGAAATTATCTGAAACATTTTTCTGACTACAATAGTACAAAACTGGAAAGCAATTACAAAAGGAATATAGAAAAAAAATACAAGCACTTAGAGACTAAACAATATTCTACTAAAAAAATTGATGGATCAACAGAAAAATAAAAAAGGAAGTCTGAAAATGCATTGAGACAAACAAAAATAAAAACACAGCTTTCCAAAATCTATGGGATACGGCAAAGCAATTTAATGAGGGAAGTTTATAGGGGTACAGGCCTACTTCAGTAAACAAGAAAAATCTCAAATAAATAGCATAACTTAACACCTAAAGGAATTAGGAAAATAAGAGCAAACAAAGCCCAAATTCAGTAGAAGGAAGGAAATAATTTTCAGAGTGGAAATAAAATAAAGTTCCCTCCACCCCCCAAAAAACACCAATAATAGAAAAGGTCAATGAAACCAAGCTTGAAGCTCAACATTCAGAAAACAAAGATCATGGCATCTGGTCCCATCATGTCATGGGAAATAGATGGGGAAACAGTGTCAGACTTTATTTTCTTGGGCTCCAAAATGACTGCAGATGCTGATTGCAGCCATGAAATTAAAAGACGCTTACTCCTTGGAAGGAAAGTTATGACCAACCTAGATAGTATATTAGAAAGCAGAGACATTACTTTGCCAACAAAGGTCCGTCTAGTCAAGGCTATGGTTTTTCCAGTGGTCATGTATGGATGTGAGAGTTGGACTGTGAAGAAAGCTGATCGCCGAAAAACTGATGCTTTTGAACTGTGGTGTTGGAGAAGACTCTTGAGAGTCCTTTGTACTGCAAGCAGATCCAATCAGTCCATTCTAAGGGAGATCGATCCTGGGTGTTCATTGGAGGGACTGATGCTAAAGCTGAAACTGCAATACTTTAGCCACCTCATGCGACGAGTTGACTCACTGGAAAAGACTCTGATGCTGGGAAAGGTTGGGGGCGGGAGGAGAAGGGGACGACCGAGAATGAGATGGCTGGATGGCATCACCGACTCTGTGGACATGAGTTTGAGTGAACTCCGGGAGTTGGTGATGGACAGGGAGGCCTGGCGTGCTGTGATTCATGGGGTCGCGGAGAGTCGGACACGACTGAGCGACTGAACTGAACTGAACTGAACCTAATATCTTTACTCCACTTTGTACACACTTGATATTCCTTTAGTATCCATCTCTTTCTCCAAGCACTCTTGGGTCTCAGAAGAAGCCAACCCAACCTCAGCTTCCACCCTAAACTAAACTTCAGCTCCAGGGCTAGAACAGACTAGTCTGTGGATCTTACCCCTCTTGCTATAATATTTGATTCAGAGACCTAAGCCTAAGCCAATAAACACAGGCCATTCTCCTATCCATAATTGTTGGCTCAGTAGTTAATATGTAAGCCAATTCAGGCCAATGAAATGTAAGGAGAGTTTTACTGGAGACTTCTAGGAAAGGACCAAAAAATTCCAGCCATGATTATGCTCTCTTTTTCTAGACCTTTCAGTATGTGCTGGAAGTGCTACTCCCTTTTGCCACTATGAGAAAATCCAAACTGAAGATTGTGTCAACATACAGAGTATACAGCTAAGAAACATATGGATAAACAGAAAATGTTCCAAAAAGACTCAAGTTTCTAGATTAAATGACTGGGTCATTGGTGCTGCTACTGGCAAGAATGGGAAAAGATGGCTGCCTATTATATAGGATATCAAATCATGGGCAAAGTTAGTGTAAGGAGGAAAAGTGAATACACCGGAGGAAATAAAGATGAATATTAGGAGAAGCTGTATCTCAGCAGAGTGGGAGAGTTCAACAGACACTAGTGCCTTATCTGCTCCAGGTTATGAGGGTTCTGAAGATGTGCACGTGAATGGCATGGTCTTAAATCTTAAGGAGAGTGGGTTGTATTCAAATCAAGTGAGAAAAGGTCAAGTATACAAACAAGTATAGTACAGACTAATGAGTGTTTTGATGGGGGTAAGCAGGAACAAGAGAAGAATGAGTTGACTCAGCTTGTATTACAGCTTATACCTAGACTTTTCCAACAAGGCAATGATGGTTAGTAGAAAAATAGTGTATCTCATATTTTACTACCAAGTTGGGAAGTTGAAGAAACAGCTGTAGTATTGAGGTAGAATACTGAGTGGCCAAATTTGCAAAGTTTTTATGACCAAATTATGCCAGTGTAGATAATATTCCACAAAGCAATAGTGACAGGTTAAATTTCAAGATTCTTTTGTAATTTGTATGAATGTCATCAACAGATATTTATTGAGCTGGGTCCTATATGAATATTTATCCTTCCATGAAGCAAAGCAGGCTAAGAAGCAGAAAAGAACAAAATAGTGTGATCAGTGTGCTGAGAGAGGGGAGAACAGGGCACTGTGGGATCCCTGGTAACTTGTATAGCAATGGACTTTCTTACATTTCTCCTCATTCACATATATTGACATGCCCTAGCACAGGTAAATTAAACTGTTCTTTTCCTAGACTCCTATACTCCTTGAAAGAAACCAAACACAGGTGCTGAAGAGTATTTCCTGAGTTGACTCATGGAATGATGGTTATTAACCTGTGATCTCAGCATCCCACATCTTAGAGAGCTACAACAATAAGGAAATAAGTTCAACTTACCTCTTGGGATCTGACTGGCAATTCCAATAGCTGGAGTGGATATGGTTCCTGTATGCAAAATCAGTGATAAAAATTACAAATCAGGACCAGATTTTTGAGTCTTAGTTTTCCCACTTGTAAAATGGCAGGGTTGGGGTGGAGAGTGCACAGTCCTCACCCTATCTACTACAGAGATCTTTATCAATTTTGAGAAAATGAAAGTAAAAAGATTTTTTTATATAAGTTAGAAAATACCACTACCTTACTGAAAGCCCTTTAGTGGGGTTAATCCTACCTTCCTCACAGGGTTGTTTATAAGTTAGGTTAAAAAGCAGGTGCCAAAATAAGTTTTACCTCCTGTTTCTATCTACCAATCTGTCCTGTCAGGTCTACCTCCAAAATATATTATGAGTCTTAATACTTCTCTCCAGCTCCTCCTCCAGGTCTCTGGTCTACTAACCCCTTCCAGTCATTTTGGCCTAAGGCTCTGAGGCAAAGAATGCCCAGTTATTTTTTAAACATGTTTTGCTCTCCTTCTCGTCACCCATATAAACTATACTTACTAACCTCCCTTATTGGTACCTATAGTTATTTAAATTGATTATAACAAATGGAATATATGTAGAAGTGATACATACCATTTATAGTCTTTCAGCATAGAATTTTCCATACTTTTCCCTCACCTGCAATTTGATAATTCAATTCTAGGAAAATCATTTTTTTTTTGAACCTGGATTTTTAAAATTTATTTCTTCTAATTAGAGGCTAATTACTTTACAATATTGTATTGGTTTTGTCATGCATTGACATGAATCTGCCCCGGGTTGAACCCCCCTCCCACCTCCCTTCCCATATCATCCCTCTGGGTCATCACAGTGCACCAGCCCCTAGCATCCTGTCTCACGCATTGAACCTGGACTGTCAATTTGTTTCACATATGATAATAAACATGTTTCAATGCCATTCTCCCAAATCATCCCACCCTCTCCCTCTACCACAGAGTCCAAAAGACTGTTCTACACATCTGTGTCTTTTTGCTGTCTCCTATACAAGGTTATCATTATTATATTTCTAAATTCCATATATATGCCTTAGTATACTGTATTGGTGTTTTTCTTTCTGGCTTCCTTCAGTATGTTTAATAGGCTCCAGTTTCATCCACCTCATTAGAACTGATTCAAATGTATTCTTTTTAATGGCTGAGTAATATTCCATTGTGTATATGTACCACAGCTTTCTTATAAATTCATCTGTGGATGGACATCTAGTTTGCTTCCATGTCATGGCTATTATAAACAGTGCTGCGATGAACATTGGAGTACATGTGTCTCTTTCAATTCTGGTTTCCTAGGTATGTGTGCCCAGGAGTGGGATTGCTGGGTCATATGGCAGTTCTATTTCCAGTTTTTTAAGGAATCTCCACACTGTTCTCCATAGTGGCTGTACTAGTTTGCATTCCCACCAACAGTGTAAGAGGGTTCCCTTTTCTCCACACCCTCTCCAGCATTTATTGCTTGTAGACTTTTGGATAACATCTATTCTGACTGGTGTGAAATGGGACCACAAAGTGGTTTTGATTTGCATTTCTCTGGTTTTGAGTGATGTTGAGCATCTTTTCATGTGTTTGTTAGCCATCTGTATGTCTTCTTTGGAGAAATATCTGTTTAGTTCTTTGACCCATTTATTGATTAGATCGTTTATTTTTCTGGAATTGAGCTGCAATAGTTGCTTGTATATTTTTGAGATTAATTATTTGTCTGTTGCTTCATTTGCTATTATTTTCTTTTCACCTTGCTTATAGATTCCTTTGCTGTGCAGAAGCTTTTGATTTTAATTAGGTCCCATTTGTTTATTTTTATTTTATTTCCAATATTCTGGGAGGTGTGTCATGGAGGATCCTGCTCTGATTTATGTCGGCCTATGTTCTCCTCTAGGAGTTTTATAGTTTCTGGTCTTACATTTAGATCTTTAATCCATTTTGAGTTTATTTTTTTGTGTGGTGTTAGGGAGTGTTCTAGTTTCATTATTTTACAAGTGGCTGACCAGTTTTCCCAGCACCACTTGTTAAAGAGATTGTCTTTCCTCCATTTTATATTCTTGCCTCCTTTGTCAAAGATAAGGTGTCCATAGGTGTGTGGATTTATCTCTGGCCTTTTTGTTTTGTTCCATTGATCTATATTTCTGTCTTCATGCCAGTACCATACTGTCTTGAAATTAAAAGACACTTACTCCTTGGATGGAAATATATGACCAACATAGATAGCATATTAAAAAGCAGAGACATTGCTTTGCCAACCAAGGTTCGTCTAGTCAAGGCTATGGTTTTTCCAGTGAGTGATCATGTATGGATTTGAAAGGTGGACTGTGAAGAAAGCTGATCACCGAAGAATTGATGCTTTTGAACTGTGGTGTTGGAGAAGACTCTTGAGAGTCCCTTGGACTGCAAGCAGATCCAACCAGTCCATTCTAAAGGAGACCAGTCCTGGGTGTTCATTGGAGGACTGATGCTGAAGCTGAAACTCCAATACTTTGGCCACCTCATGCGAAGAGTTGACTCACTGGAAAAGACTCTGATGCTGGGAGGGATTGTGGGCAAGAGGAGAAAGGGACAACAGAGAATGAGACGGCTTGATGGCATCACCGACTCGATGGACATGGGTCCGAGTGAATTGGCATGCTGTGCTTTTGGGGTCGCAAAGAGTCGGACACGACTGAGAGACTGAACTGAACTGAACTACTACTGTCTTCATGACTGTGGCTTTGTAGTAGAGCCTGAAGTCTGGCAGGTTGATTCATCCGGTTCCATTCTTGTTTCTCAAGATTGCTTTGGCTACTCGAGGTTTAATGTATTTCCATACAAACTGTGAAATTATTTGTTCTAGCTCTGTGAAAAATACTGTTGGTAGTTTGATATGGATTGCACTGAATCTATAAATGTCTTTGGTTTGTATACTCATTTTCACAATATTTATTCTTCCAATCCATGAGCACGGTGTTATTCTCCATCTATTAGTGTCTTCTTTGATTTCTTTCACCAGTGTTTCATAGTTTTCTATATATAGGTCTTTTGTTTCTTTAGGTAGATATATTCCTAAGTATTTTATTCTTTTCGTTGCAACAGTGAATGGAATTGTTTCCTTAATTTCTCTTTCTGTTTTCCCATTATTAGTGTATACGAATGCAAGAGATCTGTGTATTAATTTTATATTCTGCAACTTTACTGTATTCATTGATTAGCTGTAGAAGTTTTCCACAGACACGAGAGACACTGGCTCTGGTGGTGCAGACGCGAGAGACACCGGGTCTGGCAGTGCAGATGTGAGAGACTTTGGCTCGGCGCAACCACCCATGCTCAGAAGTGTGGCCAAGAGAAGCTACCCCACGTCCAAGGTAAGGTACAGTGGCTGCGCTTTGCTGAAGCAGCTGTGAAGAGATATTCCAAGACCAAGGTAAGAAAAACCCAAATAAGATGGTAGGTATTGCGAGGGGGCATTTGAGGGCAGACACAATGAAATCATAATCACAGAAAACTAGTTAATCTGATCATATGGACCACAGCCCTGTCTAACTCAGTGAAACTAAGCAACGCCCTGTGGGGCCACCCAAGATGGACGGGGCATGGTGGAGAGGTCTGACAGAATGTGGCCCACTGGAGAAGGGAATGACAAACCACTTCAGTATACTTGCCTTGAGAACCCCATGAACAGTATCAAAAGGCAAAATGATAGGATACTGAATGAGGAACTCCCAAGGTCGGTAGGTGCCCGGTATGCTACTGGAGATCAGTGGAGAAATAACTCCAGAAAGAATGAAGGGATGGAGCCAAAGCGAAACAAATACCCAGTTGTGGATGTAACTGGTGATAGAAGAAAGGTCCGATGCTGTAAAGAGCAATATTGCATACGAACCTGGAATGTTAGGTCAATGAATCAAGGCAAATTGGAAGTGGTCTAACAGGAGATGGCAAGAGTGAACGTCGACATTCTAGGAATCAGCGAACTAAAATGGACTGGAATGGGTGAGTTTAACTCAGATGACCATTATATCTACTACTGTGGGCAGGAATCCCTTAGAAGAAATGGAGTAGCCATCATGGTCAACAAAAGAGTCCGAAATGCAGTACTTGGATGCAATCTTAAAAACGACAGAATGATTTCTGTTCATTTCCAAGGCAAACCATTCAATATTACAGTAATCCAAGTCTATGCCCCAACCAGTAACGCCGAAGAAGCCAAAGTTGAACGGTTCTATGAAGAACTACAAGACCTTTTAGAACTAACACCCAAAAAAAGATGTCATTTTCATTATAGGAGACTGGAAGGCAAAAGTAGGAAGTCAAGAAACACCTGGAGTAACAGGCAAATTTGGCATTGGAGCACGGAATGAAGCAGGGCAAAGGCTAATAGAGTTTTGTCAAGAGAACGCACTGGTCATAGCAAACACCCTCTTCCAACAACACAAGAGAAGACTCTACACATGGACATCACCAGATGGTCAACACCGAAATCAGATTGATTATATTCTTTGCAGCCAAAGATGGAGAAGCTCTATACAGTTAGCGAAAACAAGACCAGGAGCTGACTGTGGCTCAGATCATGAACTCCTTATTGCCAAATTCAGACTTGAATTCAAGAAAGTAGGGAAAACCACTAGACCATTCAGATATGACCTAAATCAAATCCCTTATGATTATACAGTGGAAGTGAGAAATAGATTTGGGGGACTAGATCTGACAGATGGAGTGCCTGATGAACTCTGGACAGAGGTTCATGACAGGAGACAGGGACCAAGACCATCCCCATGGAAAAGAAATGCAATAAAGCAAAATGGCTGTCTGAGGAGGCCTTACAAATAGATGTGACAAGAAGAGAAGCGAAAAGCAAAGGAGAAAAGGAAAGATATAAGCATCTGAATGCAGAGTTCCAAAGAATAGCAAGGAGAGATAAGAAAGCCTTCCTCAGCGATCAATGCAAATAAATAGAGGAAAACAACAGAATAGGAAAAACAAGAGATCTTTTCAAGAAAATTAGAGATATAGAGGGAACATTTCACGCAAAGATGGGCTTGATAAAGGACAGAAATGGTATGGACCTAACAGAAGCAGAAGATATTAAGAAGAGATGGCAAGAATACACAGAAGAACTGTACAAAAAAGATCTTCATGACGAAGATAATCAAGATGGTGTGATCACTCACCTAGAGCCAGACATCTTGGAATGTGAAGTCAAGTGGGCCTTTGGAAGCATCACTACGAACAAAGCTAGTGGAGGTGATGGAATTCTTAAGGGCGCACGGCTGAAAAAAGACACATGGCAAAGGCGCACCCATAAAGATGGCTCCTACGGATGTCAGGAGGGCGGGGCTCCAGATAATCACAAAAAATTGTGATTGGCCCCTGAACACTTCCCCTTGCATGAACAGTGAATGATCATCCTAGACCTCTGTTGTGACATCAGCGCGTGATGACCTGACCTTTAATATGATTGGAGCCAACCACAGGAAGTCCCTTGTAAAACCCCCATGCTTGCCTTTATATACGGAGAGCTTGTAACAATAAAGCGGAACTGCCTTTACAGAACCCCTGCTGTGTCTGAGTGTCCTTCTCCTGGCGAGGAGGGTTGCGGTGCGGGCGGCCAGCTCACCCTTCCCCTGGGGTTTCTTTCCCACCGCTCCAGCGCGGGGAGGCAAAACGGGCCCTGCATCCAAGGCTGAGGACTCGCCGATGCCTTGCTCTCCCCTCCGGCGCCACCGGGGGAAAAACAAGGGGACCCTACATCTGGTGCCGTGACTCGGATTCCCTCGGAGAAAGAGAGCCCTCATTGCACGGTCTTGAAAGAGAGACGATGAAAAGGTTCCATGAGCCTCTGTGCGATGTTCCCATCGAGGAGTGCAACCCCAAGGCAAGTGTATTAATGTTGAAAAGAAACCTTCAAGGGTGGACGCTATAATCCTTCTCTCTCTCTCTCTTCCTCGGGGAGTTCAGTGAACGGCAATCACTCATGGGCGTAATTGAGGCTACCTGCCCAGGGCACTCCCTGGGGGATGCCAAGGACCCCTCGAGCTGAGAACTTAGTAACGGGAGCCCAATTGGGTGAACCACTCCTTTTTGTTTCCCTTTCTTTCTCTCACTTCTTGCTGAGAGTGAGGCCAGAACCCCTGTGGGCACGGGATGGGCACTTAAAAGCTGATAGGGTGTCCGTCACTTGAAGACTCCCGTGACAGGATAAGGGGTTCACAGAACGGGCTAGAGGCCCCTAGGGTGCCAGCCCCCATCAAGAAAATTTCCGTGCATCGACAAAGGCACACGGTTCCATAAGCATCACACAGGCCCAATCACTCGGCCACCACCACTCCCCATAGGACCTTTCTCAATGGACACTCTCGGCAAACGTGCCTTCCTCTGTCTGCTCACCATGGGGACTGCCATTAGCAAAACTGATGAGCCCGCTCTGAAGGCCCTGAAGTACATGCTTAAAAGTAGAGGACTCAAAATCTCCGACACCCAGGCCATCAAAGTTTGGGGGGCTATTACCAGATTGACCCCATGGATAGATTCGGCCAACCTATTCTCATGTGATACCTGGGATAGGGTACAAACCCTAGCTAGAAAAAGGGAAATCCAAGACAGAGAGGAGCCACCCTTATGGATCTACCCCACAATCTCTGCCCTTAAGACCTGTTTTGCCCCCGAAAAGGGACAGGTAAACGAGGGAGAAATCACCACCCATAATACAAAGAGGCAATGGGAACAACTTGACGATGAACGAGACACCATAAATTCCCGGGAGAAAGAAGGAAAAACCACTATAGCCAATAATTTATGGCCTCCCTTGGTTCAGAAAACAAAGATCATGGCATCTGGTCCCATCACTTCATGGGAAATAGATGGAAAAACAGTGGAAACAGTGTCAGACTTTATTTTTTTGGGCTCCAAAATCACTGCAGATGCTGATTGCAGCCATGAAATTAAAAGACGCTTGGTCCTTGGAAGGAAAGTTATGACCAACCTTGATAGTATATTAAAAAGCAGAGACATTACTTTGCCAACCAAGGTCCATCTAGTCAAGGCAATGGTTTTTCCCGTGGTCATGTATGGATGTGAGAGTTGGACTGTGAAGAAGGCTGATCGCCGAAGAATCGATGCTTTTGAGCTGTGGTGTTGGAGAAGACTCTTGAGAGTCCCTTATACTGCAAGGAGATCCAACCAGTCCATTCTAAAGGAGATCAACCCTGGATGTTCATTGGAGGGACTGATGCGAAAGCTGAAACTGCAATACTTTGGCCACCTCATGCGACGAATTGACTCACTGGAAAAGACTGTGATGCTGGGAAAGGTTGGAGGTGGGAGGAGAAGGGGACGACGGAGAATGAGATGGCTGGATGGCATCACCGACTCTGTGGACATGAGTTTGAGTGTATTCCGGGAGTTGGTGATGGACAGGGAGGACTGGCGTGCTGTGATTCATGGGGTCGCGGAGAGTCGGACACGACTGAGCGACTGAACTGAACTGAACTGGGGAAGAAAAAAGGTCCAAGCAGACTGAAGACTTCCTTAGCACTCCCAGCGCCCCAGAGGCCCCAAATTATAAGTCTAACTTGTATCCTCCTCTAGCCCTCCCTTTCAAGTGGGGACTCAATAATGCCTCCCCCTGGAGACTGGAGGAATCCCCATGGAGAAGAAGGACCTACCCTGAAGACCCTTGGGGGACACCATCACCATTTAATGCAGACTCAGTACAGGTCTTCCCCGTAAATGTAAACCCCGGGGGGAACCGGCTGGTGGCCTGGTACCCTTGGGAAGCCCAAGACCTAAAAGGGGTCAAGAAGGCGGTAGAAGAAGATGGCCCCAATTCCCCATGGGCGGAGACTATTCTCCAGGGTCTAGCTCATCAGCCTTGCACGACCCAAGATTGGAAAATGCTATGTAAGATGGTACTCCTCAGTAACACCTACATTAAGTGGTGTGCTTTTTTCAAGGAGGAATGTCATGCCCAAGCGGAAAGAAACCAAGCTGCTAACCCCGTCATCCCTGTAAATTTCGGGATGTTATCCGGGACGGCAGATCAATGGAGCACGGGACCCCAACAGACCACTATCCCTGCTCCTTATACAGACCAGGTGCAAGCCATATGCCTAGCCGCCTGGAGAAAATTAACTGAAGGTCCCAGTGAACCCCCCATATCCAGCATTACCCAAAAAAATAACGAGGACCTCTCCACCTTCATAGATAGAGTGGAAAAAAGCATGCAAAGAAAATTCCCCCCAGGTCCCTTCAGTTCAGTTCAGTTCATTTCAGTCGCTCAGTCGTGTCCAACTCTTAGCGACCCCATGAACCACAGCACGCCAGGCCTCCCTGTCCATCACCAACTCCCGGAGTTCACTCAAACTCATGTCCATCGAGTCGGTGATGTCATCCAGCCACCTCATTCTCTGTCGTCCCCGTCTCCTCCTACCCCCAATCGCTCCCAGCATCAGAGTCTTTTCCAGTGAGTCAACTCGTCGCATGAGGTGGCCAAAGTACTGGAGTTTCAGCTTTAGCATAAGTCCTTCCAATGAACACCCAGGACTGATCTCCTTTAGAATGGACTGCGTGGATCTCCTTGCAGTCCAAGGGACTCTCAAGAGTCTTCTCCAGCACCACAGTTCAAAAGCATCGATTCTTCGGCGATCAGCCTTCTTCACAGTCCAACTCTCACATCCATACATGACCACGGGAAAAACCATTGCCTTGACTAGACGGACCTTGCTTGACAAAGTAATGTCTCTGCTTTTTAATATGCTATCTAGGTTGGTCATAACTTTCCTTCAAAGGAGTAAACGTCTTTTAATTTCATGGCTCCAATCAGCATCCGCAGTGATTTTGGAGCCCAAAAAAATAAAGTCTGACACGGTTTCCACCGTTTCCCCATCTATTTCCCAAGAAGTGATGGGACCAGATGCCATGATCTTAGTTTTCTGAATGTTGAGCTTCAAGCCAACTTTTTCACTCTCCTCTTTCACTTTCATCAAGAGGCCTTTGAGTTCCTCTTCACTTTCTGCCATAAGGGTGGTGTCATCTGCATATCTGAGGTTATTGATATTTCTCCCGGCAATCTTGATTCCAGCTTGTGCTTCTTCCAGCCCAGTGTTCCTCGTGATGAGATCAGTTTGTCAAAATGCTCGTATGGAAAGGGATGAATTCCGGCCAAAAGGTGGCCTGCGCAGGGCAGAAAGATCGATCCATGGAACGATGGGTAGTAGCCACCAAAGATATTGGGACACAGCACCACCACACTCAAGCAATGGTGGCTGCGATGGAGGCTCAATCCAGGGCAATAACTGACGCCCTCGCCCTGCCTTCAGCAAGGTGTCCATGGCCCAAGATGCCTCCCCTGAAGGGACCCTCGAAAATAAAAAAAAAAAACAGGCAATTGTTTTCAATGTGGAAAGGAAGGGCAGTTTAAAAAGGACTGCCCCCAGAGGCCAGGGAGAATTGGAAATAGAGGGACACCTACCACCCCCTGTCCACGTTGTAAAAAGGGATACCACTGGAAAATAGATTGTAGGTCAAAATTTGATAAAGACGGGAAACCTTTAAACTAAATGAGGGGCACTCCCCTGCCCCATCATCCCAAGGGGAAGCCCCAAGCCCTCCTCCCGGGGTATGCCAGCCTGAGGTTACTGAACTCTCCCAAGAGATGTCTGATAGATTAGAAAAGCCCTTCCCCGGGTGCAATTCTACCAGAAGGCCCCCTTACCAACTAATGGGCATTAATAAGCCCCGACCTACCAGGCAAGAGATCAAATGGACTGTCCCTATAGTACCAGGGCTGAGACCAAAAATGGATGTAACAATAGGAGGAAAAAGATTTAGATGTCTAGTAGACACCAGGGCAGACAGAACTATACTGAGGCAAGAAGAGGTTCCTCCCACGTGGCCCATGGCCGAGGGACCTCAACTAGCGGGCGTCGGGGGCATTACATCCTCCAAGGAGTCCTCCAATTGGCTCAAATGGGAGGATCCTGATGGCTCCGAGGGCCTAGTCAAGCCCCTAATCACCACAGGACTCAATGCCAACCTATTAGGGCAAGACATTCTAGGGCAAGCCGACGCCTATATAACCACTGACTATCGGGGTTTTTACCAAGATTTATTAGATGAAGAAGAATATCAACAGCAATTCCAACCTCCCGGAATCCTCAACTACTGGGGGGATCCAGAATTTGAAAAGATAAGGAAGGGAGAACCACTGACTCGATGGAAGCCTCACCCCCAATCCTAAAGGCCACTGCTCCCTCAGCACCTCCTATCGTTTGGAGGCTGGGACCCCCTATATGGGTGGAGCAGTGGCAACTTCCCCTTCCCAAACTCCAGGCATTACAATCTTTAGTAGAGGAACAACTTAAATTAGGACATATCCAGCCATCTAACAGCCCCTGGAATACCCCCGTCTTTGTTATCAAAAAGGCCTCTGGAAAATGGCGCCTCTTGCAAGACCTCAGAAAGGTTAATGAATGGATGAAAATTCAAGGGACACCCCTAAGAGGGATGCCCTGGGTCCCCGCCATTCCCGTCGCCCTGCACCTCTTGATAATAGATATTAAAGACTGCTTCTTTTCGATACCTCTGGACCCACAAGATTATGAGAAATTTGCCTTTTCTGTACCTTCTGTTAATTATGAAGGTCCGGACAAATGATATGAATGGGTTGTCCTACCTCAAGGGATGGCTAACAGTCCATCCTTCTGTCAACAATATGTGGCTAATCTTACTCAGCCCATCCGACTGCTATCTAACATCTTATTATACTTATATATGGATGATATCATTCTTGGGGTGCCTAATACCACCGAGCTCACACGGGCCTCCAAACTACTATTTGATTGTCTTGCCCGGAGGCAACTCATAATCTCTCCTGACAAAATCCAACATGTCCCGTCTTTCAACGTCCTGGGGACACAACTTACCCTTGAGGTGGTCTCTCCCCTTAAGCCACAGATAACTATCAAAGAAACTTATTCCTTGGTTGAGCTCCAAAGCCTTCTGGGGGAAATCAACTGGCCCTGGATCCCCATATCCACAGGGGACTTAATACCCCTTTTTAATTTACTAAAAGACAGACTCCCCCACGAAAAAATCACCCTGTCCCCGCCCCATAAACAGGTTATTAAAAGGGTTCAACAGGCTCTCAATACTGCTCAACTTTCTCGCTACGACCCCACTCAAGAGCTTCAATTATGGATCTTGGCCTCCCCAGAAACACTCCTGTCCGTGCTAATACAAACAGACAAACCCTTACAATGGATCCATGTCTCTCTCGGGGGAGGACCTCGAGTCTACACCAGCCTAGACCAGATGGCTGATCTGATACAAAAGGGAAGGGACATTTCAATCAGGTGCTTTGCCCATGAACCTGATAAGATTGTTGTCCCCTACAGATTAGCTGACTTCCAATGGATCCAGAGAAACAATAACCGAGTGGCCTTAGCTTTCGAAGGATTCTTGGGAAAGATTGACTGTCACTATGGGCCTCACAAATGGGTTGCCGCCTTTTGCCGGTTACCCTGGAGGGCACCTCAATTGTTTCCTTCCAAGCCCATAATAGATGCCTCCAACGTCTTCACAGACGGAGGAAAGCACGGCACAGCCATTGTCATCTTTGAACCTTCCTCAGTCCCTACCGGCGCCCCCCACCGACACTGTTGCCCGTGCCAGGGCTCAGCACAATACAAAGAACTCTTCGCCGTCATTCTGGAGCTCTCTAAAGTCCCAGGTCCCATCAATCTTTTTAGCGACAGTCTCTATGTGAAAAATCTGCTCCCTGGGCTTCCCCAATCTCATATTCGGTTAGATGATAATCCTATTACCCCCCGTATGATACAGGCACGCACGCTCCTTCAGGCGAAGGATCAACCTATCTATTTACACCACCTCAGGGGCCACCAAAACCTGCCTGGGATACTGTCATTAGGAAATTCCATGGCAGATCAGCTGGCATCTACCCATGTATACACACTCCAACAGGCACAGGATCTCCACGACCTAACCCATATTAATTGGAGAGGCCTACACCAAAGGTTCCCACAAATACCTATCAAGGATCTAAAGAGGATCATACATACCTGCCAGTCCTGTATCCCATTCTTTCAGGTTCCTCCATTACAATCACCAGGGGTTAACCCTCGAGGACTAAAACCTAACAAAATATGGCAAACAGATGTTACTCACTACTCCCCCTTTGGTAAACTAAAATATATCTTTGTATCTGTAGATACATTTTCCCATGCCTGCTGGGCCACCGCCCATACAGGAGAAAAGGCACCACATGCCAAGAGTCACTTTCTCCAATGTTTTGCTACTCTGGGCCTCCCAGCCCAAGGAAAAACAGATAATGGCCCTTGTTTCGTAAGCAACTATTTGCAAGATTTTTTTTTTTTAAACAATGGAACATCCAACACACTACAGGCATACCCCATAATCCTCAAGGGCAGGCTATAATAGAACGCCAAAACAAAATTTTAAAATGGCAACTACAAAAACAAAAAGGGGAAATAAACCCTCATCAGCAGTTAGGAATAGCCCTTTTTACTTTAAATATTTTAAATTTTTCAAAAAATGAACCACTCACTCCATTCCAGAGACACTGGTCCAACCAAGAGCCAAGACCAGAGATAACAGTTAGATGGAAAGATCCCCTTACAGGGTTATGGAGAGGGCCAGACCCACTCTTAACATCAGGAAGAGGGTTTGGATGCGTGTTTCCCACAGGGGAAACAAGACCCATCTGGATACCAGCAAGGAATCTTAAATATCTGCATGATAACCACCAATCAGCCCAAGAACCATGAAAGTTCATGAGGCCGCCTTCTACTTTTGATCTCTTACAGATTGGCAACTAAGAGGCCTTGTCAAAGGCTTAGATGAACTCTCTCCTTGCCACCTGCAAATCCCAGGATCATCGGCCTAACTGCGACCAGCCCTCGGACCCCATAGCTGATTTCACCCGGACAACCAAATGACCATTGTGTTTGTATTCAGTTCAGTTCAGTTCAGTCGCTCAGTCGTGTCCGACTCTCCGCGACCCCATGAATCACAGCACGCCAGGCCTCCCTGTCCATCACCAACTCCCGGAGTACACTCAAACTCATGTCCACAGACTCGGTGATGCCATCCAGCCATCTCATTCTCCGTCGTCCCGTTCTCCTCCCACCCCCAACCTTTCCCAGCATCACAGTCTTTTCCAGTGAGTCAACTCGTCGCATGAGGTGGCCAAAGTATTGGAGTTTCAGCTTTAGCATCAGTCCCTCCAATGAACATCCAGGGTTGATCTCCTTTAGAATGGACTGGTTGGATCTCCTTGCAGTATAAGGGACTCTCAAGAGTCTTCTCCAACACCACAGTTCAAAAGCATCGATTCTTTGGCGATCAGCTTTCTTCACAGTCCAACTCTCACATCCATACATGACCACGGGAAAAACCATTGCCTTGACTAGACGGACCTTGGTTGGCAAAGAAATGTCTCTGCTTTTTAATATGCTATCAAGGTTGGTCATAACTTTCCTTCCAAGGAGCAAGCGTCTTTTAATTTCATGGCTGCAATCAGCATCTGCAGTGATTTTGGAGCCCAAAAAAATAGTCTGACATTGTTTCCACTGTTTTTCCATCTATTTCCCATGAAGTGATGGGACCAGATGCCATGATCTTTGTTTTCTGAATGTTGAGCTTCAAGCCAACCTTTTCACTCTCCTCTTTCACTTTCATCAAGAGGCTTTTGAGTTCCTCTTCACTTTCTGCCATAAGGGTAGTGTCATCTGCATATCTGAGGTTATTGATATTTCTCCCAGCAATCTTGATTCCAGCTTGTGCTTCTTCCAGCCCAGCGCTCCTCATGATTTACTCTGCATATAAGTTAAATAAGCAAGGTGACAATATACAGCCTTGACGTACACCTTTTCCTATTTGGAACCAGTCTGTTGTTGCATGTCCAGTTCTAACTGTTGCTTCCTGACCTGCATACAGGTTTCTCAAGAGGCAGGTCAGGTGGTCTGGGATTCCCATCTCTTTCAGAATGTTCCACAGTTTATTGTGATCCACACAGTCAAAGGCTTTGGCATAGTCGATGAAGCAGAAATAGATGTTTTTCTGGAACTCTCTTGCTTTCTCCATGATCCAGCGGATGTTGGCAATTTGATCTCTGGTGCCTCTGCCTTTTCTAAAACCTGCTTGAACATCTGGGAGTTCACGGTTTACATACTGCTGAAGCCTGGCTTGAAGAATTTTGAGCATGACTTAGCTGCACTATTAAGTGTGCTTTTTGCTATAGGCCTTGCATCTGTCGCCCCAGAGGGGTGACTTCCTGCACTCCGCTTCTCTCTGGAGCTAGGATATCTCCCAACTAAAGGCGACTCCAGAACCTTACAAACGCACAGACCTACTCACTCAGCTGAGGCCTCTCCTGCACCACCCCCCGACGATCCACATGTCACCCGCCTCCTCAACTCCTCCTTCTAATTTTTTCAGAGTTCACAAAAAAAGCCCTCCGAGGCATTCTGGATATTCAAGTCACTAACCCCCTCACCGCATATCACAGTCCCTTTGCCCGACACCTGGGTATCAGTAGGCAATTACACTCAAAACCAACAATACCACCGAAACTATCACACAGCTTATTGGGCCAGTTGCTGACGATGTCTTGCTTGCTGCCTCTTTAAATCTAACTTGCCTTCTTAATACCTCATCCTCTAATGCTTCCTATTATAACGACACCCACTCTTGCACCTCATGGGTCCCATGGAACAGTACAAGCAACTGCACCAGACCTGGGATCTTTCTCCTCTGTGGAACCTATGCCTCTTCCTGCCTCCCTCTGGACCCTACAGGGTGCATCGTGGTTTTCTTAGCCCCAGGACTAATCTTCATCAATGAACGGGATATGGATCAAATCGTTGACCATCATGAGGGGTTCCCAACAAAGCCTCCTCACAGAGGATGGCGGGCTATCATTGCTCCTATCCTAATCGGGACTGGCATAGTGACGGCCCTAGGTGCTGGGATTGGGGGCATTTCAGTTTCTGCTCATTTTTATTACAAATTGTCTCAGGAACTTAATGAAGACATGGAACAAGTGGTAGAGTCCCTTGTATCCGTCCAGAGACAGATTAATTCACTGGCCACAGTGGCCCTACAAAATGGACGGGCCCTTGACCTCATCACTCCAGAAAAGGGGGGAACATGTCTCTTCTTGGGGGAAGACTGTTGTTACTTTGTTAATGAAACGGGCATAGTCCAGGGAAAGGTAAAAGACTTAAGAGATAGAATTGAAGGCCGGAAAAAGGAATTGCAAAACTTTTACAACCCCCAAAACCTATGGCATCAATTCCTCCCCTGGCTGCTCCCCTTCCTGGGACCAATAATGATCATTGTTATACTTCTTTTAGTTGGACCCTGTCTTGTCAACCTTTTCCAGAAGTTCCTGCAGGAACGGATTCAGACCATTTCCCGGGAACAAGTGAAGACCATCCTCCTCGCTCAAATACGGGGGACAGACCCAAAGTCCCGAAAGACCCCCGATGACCGTCTGCAAATAGGTTACAAGCCTAAGATGGGGGGCATTCCAGCTGCCCCAAAAAGCCAACCTACTCGCCCGGGACATAAAGGGCCCAAGAACCTCAACGCACGATGGGTCTAGGGTCGAATGGCACTTGCACAAGGCCCTTTACTAGTCCTACCCCTGTCCAATACAATATACCTCCATCCAATGCCATCCAGAGGATCGGTTATAGGCCAAGCCCCTCGCCACAAAGCCTAAGTCCGGCCAGCCCTCCAAAAGACCTTCAGCCAGGTCTTAAGCCACCGGGGCCTATGCTTGACGGGGTAGCCAATGACAGGTAAGATCCCCAGAAGGGGACAATCTAAGACAGGCACAGTCACTGAGTCTCTGGCGAGGCCATGCGGGTGGCCCCCGATGGCTCCCAAGAAAGACCCCCACAAATAAATAAATAAAAAAGGGGGATATATAGGGCGCACAGCTGAAAAAAGACACATGGCAAAGGCGCACAAATAAAGATGGCGCCTGGCGGATGTCAGGAGGGCGCGGCCCCAGATAATGACAAAAAATTGTGATTGGCCCCTGAACACTTCCCCTTGCATGAACAGTGCATGATCAACCTAGACCTCTGTTGTGACGTCAGTGCGTGATGACCTGACCTTTAATATGATTGGAGCCGACCACAGGAAGTCCCTTGCAAAACCCCCACAGTTACCTTTATATACTGAGAGCTTGTAACAATAAAGTGAAACTGCTTTGACAGAACCCCCATTGCATCTTAGTGTCCTTCTCCGGGCGAGGAGGTCTGTGGGGCAGGCAGCCAGCTCACCCTTCCCCTGGGGTTTCTTCCCCGCCGCTCTGGCGCAGGGAGGCAAAACGGGCCCTGCATCCGAAGCCGAGGACTCGCCAACGCCTTGCTCTCCCCCACGGTGCCACTGGGGGAGAAACAAGGGGACCCTACGGAATTCCAATTGAGCTATTTCAAATCCTGAGAGATGATGCGGTGAAAGTGCTACACTCAATATGCCAGCAAATATGGAAAACTCAGCAGTGGCCACAGGACTGGAAAAGGTCAGTCTTCATTCCAATCCCAAAGAAAGGCAATGCCAAAGAATGCTCAAACTACCGCACAATTGCACTCATCTCACACGCTAGTAAAGTCAAGCTCAAAATTCTCCAAGCCAGATGACAGCAATATGTGAACCGTGAACTTCCAGATATTCAACCAGGTTTTAGAAAAGGTAGAGGCACCAGAGATCAAATTGTCAACATCCGCTGGATCATGGAGAAAGCAAGAGAGTTCCAGAAAAACATCTATTTCTGCTTCATTGACTATGCCAAGGCCTTTGACCGTGTGGATCACAATAAACTGTGGAACATTCTGAAAGAGATGGGAATCCCAGACCACCTGACCTGCCTCTTGAGAAACCTGTATGCAGAGCAGGAAGCAACAGTTAGAACTGGACATGGAACAACAGACTGGTTCCAAATAGGAAAAGGAGTGTGTCAAGGTTGTATATTGTCACCCTGCTTATTTAACTTGTATGGAGAGTACATCATGAGGAACTCTGGGCTGGAAGAAGCACAAGCTGGAATCAAGATTGCTGGGAGAAATATCAATAACTTCATATATGCAGATGACACTACCCTTATGGCAGAAAGTGAAGAGGATCTAAAGTGCCTCTTGATGAAAATGAAAGAAAAGAGTGAAAAGTTTTGCTTGAAGCTCAACATTCAGAAAACAAAGATCTTGGCATCTGGTCCCATCACTTCATGGGAAATAGATGGGGAAACAGTGGAAACTGTGTCAGACTTTATTTTTTGGGCTCCAAAATCACTGCAGATGCTGATTGCACCCATGAAATTAAAAGACGCTTACTCCTTGGAAGGAAAGTTATGACCAGCCTAGATAGCATATTAAAAAGCAGAGACATTACTTTGCCAAGCAAGGTCCGTCTAGTCAAGGCTATGGTTTTTCCCTTGGTCAAGTATGGATGTGAGATTTGGACTGTGAAGAAGGCTGATCACCGAAGAACTGATGCTTTTGTACTGTGGTGTAGGAGAAGACTCTTAAAGGTCCCTTGGACTGCAAGGAGATCCAACCAGTCCATTCTAAAGGAGATCCATCCTGGGTGTTCATTGGAAGGACTGATGCTAAAGCTGAAACTGCAATACTTTGGCCACCTCATGCGATGAGTTGACTCACTGGAAAAGACTCTGATGCTGGGAGGGATTGGGGGTGGGAGGAGACGGGGACGACAGAGAATGAGATGGCTGGATGGTATCACTGACTCTGTGGACATGAGTTTGAGTGTACTCCGGGAGTTGCTGATGGACAGGGAGGCCTGGCATGCTGTGATTCATGAGGTCGCAAAGAGTCGGACATGACTGAGCGACTGAAGTGAACTGAACTGATGTAGACGATCATGTCATCTGCAAACAGTGAGAGTTTTACTTCTTTGTTTCCATTTTGGATTCCTTTTATATCTTTTCTGCTTAGACTGCTGTGGAGAAAACTTAGTATACTATGTTGAATAGTAGTGGTGAGAATGGACACCATTGTTTTATTCCTGACTTTAGGGGAAACGCTTTTAATTTTTCACCATTGAGGATAATGTTTGCTGTGGATTTGTCATATATAGCTTTTATTATATTGAGGTTCAGTTCAGTTTAGATCAGTTCAGTCACTCAGTCGTGTCTGACTCTTTGTGACCCCATGAATCACAGCAGGCCAGGCTTCCCTATCCATCACCAACTCCCGGAGTTCACTCAAACTCATGTCCATTGAGTCGGTGATGCCATCCAACCATCTCATTCTCTGTCGTCACTATCTCCTCCCGCCCCAAATCCCTCCCAGTATCAGAGTCTTTTCCAGTGAGCCAACTCTTCACATGAGGTGGCCAAAGTGATGGAGTTTCAGCTTTAGCATCAGTCCTTCCAATGAACACCCAGGACTGATCTCCTTTACGATGGACGGTTTGGATCTCCTTGCAGTCTAAGGGACTCTCAAGAGTCTTCTCCAACACCACAGTTCAAAAGCATCAATTCTTCGGTGATCAGCTTTCTTCACAGTCCACCTCTCACATCCATAAATGACCACTGGAAAAATCATAGCCTTGACTAAATGGACCTTGGTTGGCAAAGTAATGTCTCTGCTTTTTTTTAATTCTATCTTGGTTGGTCATAACTTTCCTTCCAAGGAGTAAGCGTCTTTTGACTTCATGGCTGCAATCAGCATCCACATTGATTTTGGAGCCAAAAAAAAAAAATTCTGACAATTTTTCCACTGTTTACCCATCTATTTCCCATGAAGTGGTGGGACCAAATGCCATGATCTTCGTTTTCTGAATGTTGAGCTTCAAGCCAACTTTTTCACTCTCCTCTTTCACTTTCATCATGAGGCTTTTAGTTCCTCTTCACTTTCTGCCATAAAGGTGCTGTCATCTGCATATCTGAGATTATTGATATTTCTCCTGGCAATCTTGATTCTAGCTTGTGCTTCTTCCAGCTCAGCGTTCCTCATGATGTACTCTGCATATAAGTTAAATAAGCAAGGTGACAATATACAGCCTTGACGTACTCCTTTTCCTATTTGGAGCCAGTCTCTTGTTCCATGTCCAGTTCTAACTGTTGCTTCCTGACCTGCATACAGGTTTCTCAACAGGCAGGTCAGGTGGTCTGGTATTCCCATCTCTTTAATAATTTTCCACAGTTTATTGTAATCCACACAGTCAAAGGCTTTGGCATAGTCAATAAAGCAGAATTAGATGTTTTTCTGGAATTCTCTTGCTTTTTCTATGATCCATCAGATGCTGGCAATTTGATCTCTGGTTCCTCTGTCTTTTCTAAAATCAGCTTGAACATCTGAAAGTCCACGGTTCACGTACTGTTGAAGCCTGGTTGGGAGAAATTTGAGCATAAATTTACCAACGTGTGAGATGAGTGCAATTGTGAGGTAGTTTGAGCATTCTTTGTCATTTACTTTCTTTGGGATTGGAATGAAGACTGACCTTTTCCAGTCCTGTGGCAGTGCTGAGTTTTCCAAATTTGCTGACATATTGAGTGTAGCACTTTCACAGCATCATCTTTCAGGATTATGATTATACCATTGAAGTGAGAAATAGATTTAAGAGACTAGATCTGAGAGATAGAGTGCCTGATGAACTATGTTGATGTATGTTCCTTCTATTACCACCTTCTGAAGTGTTAATATCATAAACGGATGTTGAATTTTGTCAAAGATTTTCTCTGCATCTATTGAGATAATCATATGGCTTTTAGTTTTCATTTTGTTAATATGGTGTATTACATTGATTGATTTGTGGATACTGAAGAATCCTTGCATTCCTGGGATGAAGCCCACTTGGTCATTATGTATGATCTTTTTAATGTGTTGTTGGATTCTGATTGCTAGAATTTTGTTAAGGATTTTTGCATCCATGTTCATCGGTGATATTGGCCTGTAATTCTCTTTTTTGTGGCATCTTTGTCAGGTTTTGTCATTAGGGTGATGGTGGCCGCATGGAATGAGTTTGGAAGTTTACCTTCCTCTTCAATTTTCTGGAAGTGTTTGAGTAGGATAGGTGGTAGCTCTTCTCTAAATTTTTGGTAGAATTCAGCGTTGAAGCTCTCTGGACCTGGGCTTTTGTTTACTGGAATATTTCTAATTACGGTGAATATTTCAATTTCCATGCTTGTAATGGGTCTGTTAAGATTTTCTATTTCTTCCTGGTTCAGTTTCGGAAAGTTGTACTTTTCTAAGAATTTGTCCATTTCTTCCAAGTTGTCAGTTTTATTGGCATACAATTGCTGATAGTAGTCTCTTATGATCCTTTGTATTTCTGTGTTGTCTGTTGTGATCTCTCCCTTTTCATTTCTAATTTTATTGATTTTATTTTTCTCCCTTTGTTTCTTGATGAGTCTGGCTAGTGGTTTGTCAATTTTATTTACCCTCTCAAACAACCAGCCTTTGGCTTTGTTGATTTTTGCTATGGTCTCTTTTGTTTCTTTTGCATTTACTTCTGCCCTAATTTTAAAGATTTCTTTCCTTATACTAAACCTGGGTTTCTTCATTTCTTCCTTTTCTAGTTGCTTTAGGTGTAGAGTTAGGTTATTTAGTTGACTTTTTTCCTGCTTCTTTACATATGCCTCTATTGCTATGAACCTTCCCCTTAGCACTGCTTTTACAGTGTCCCAGAGGTTTTGGGTTGTTTTTTTTTATTTTCATTCATTTCTATGCATATTTTGATTTTTTTTTTATTTTTTCCATGATTTGTTGGTTATTCAGCAGCGTGTTGTTCAGCCTCCGTATGCTGGAATTTTTAATAGTTTTTCTCCTGTAATTGAGATCTAGTCTTACTGAATTGTGGTCAGAAAAGATTGGAATGATTTCAATTTTTTTGAATCTACCAAGGCTAGATTTATATCCCAGGATATGATCTATCCTGGAGAAGGTTCTGTGTGTGCTTGAGCAAAAGGTGAAATTCATTGTTTTGGACTGAAATGTCCTATAGATATCAATTAGGTCTAACTGGTCTGTTGTATCATTAACGTTTGTGTTTCCTTGTTAATTTTCTGTTTAGTGATCTATCCACAGGTGTGAGTGGGATATGAAAGTCTCCCACTATTATTGTGTTATTTTTAATTTCACTTTTCATACTTGTTAGCATTTGTCTTACATATTGTGGTGCTCCTATCTTGGGTGCATATATATTTATAATTGTTATATCTTCTTCTTGGATTGGTCTTTTGATCATTATATATTGTCCTTCTTTGTCTCTTTTCAAAGCCTTTGTTTTAAAGTCTATATTGTCTGATATGAGTATTGCTACTCCTGCTTTCTCTTGGTCTCCATTTGCATGGAATATCTTTTTTCAGCCCTTCACTTTCAATCTGTATGTGTCCCTAGTTTTGCGGTGGGTCTCTTGTAGACAACATATATAGGGGTCTTGTTTTTGTATCCATTCAGCCAGTCTTTTTCTTTGGTTGGAGCATTCAACCCATTTACATTATGGTAATTATTGACAAGTATGATCCCATTGTAATTTACTTTATTGTTTTGGGTTAGAATTTATATACCCTTTCTGTGTTTCCTGTCTAGAGAATGTCTTTTAGCAGTTGTTTGAGAGCTGGTTTGGTGATGCTGAATTCTCTCAGCTTTTGCTTGTGTGTAAAGCTTTTGATTTCTCTTTCATATTTGAATGAGACCCTTGCTGGTACAGTAATATGGGCTGCAGGTTATTTTCTTTCAACACTTTAAGTATGCCCTGCCATTCCTTCCTAGCCTGAAGAGTTTCTATTGAAAGATCAGCTGTTATCCTTATGGGACTCCCCTTGTGTGTTATTTGTTGCTTTTCCTTTGCTGCTTTTCATATTTGTTCTTTGTGTTTGATATTTGTTAATTTGATTAGTAAGTGTCTTGGGGTATTTCACCTTGGGTTTATCCTGTTTGGGACGCTCTGGGTTTCTTGGATTTGGATGATTATTTCCTTCCCCATTTTAGGGAAGTTTTCAACTATTATCTCTTCAAGTATTCTCTCATGGTCTTTCTTTTTGTCTTCTTCTGGGACTCCTATGATTCGAATGTTGGGGTGTTTAGCATTGCCCCAGAGGTCTCTGAGATTGTCCTCATTTCTTTTAATTCGTTTTTCTTTTTTCCTCTCTGTTTCATTTATTTCTACCATTCTATCTTCTATCTCACTTATCCTATCTTCTGTCCCTGTTATTCTACTGTTGGTTCCCTCCAGAGTGTATTTGATCTCATCTATTGCATTATTCATTGTATATTGACTCTTTTTTATTTCTTCTAGATCCTTGTTAAACCTTTCTTGCATCTTCTCAATCCTTGTCTCCAGGTTATTTATCTGTAACTCCAGTTTGTTTTCAAGATTTTGGATCATTTTCACTATCATTATTAGGAATTCTTTATCAGGTAGGTACCCTATCTCTTCCTCTTTTGTTTGGGTTGGTGGGCATTTATCCTGTTCCTTTACTTGCTGGATATTTCCCTGCCTCTTCATCTTGCTTATATTGCTGTGTTTGTGGTGGCCTTTCAGTCTTCTGGGAGTTTATGGCTTTCTATTTATTGTGGAGTTTCCTCGCTGTGGATGGGGTTGGACAGGTAGCTTGTCTAGGTTCCCTGGTTAGGGAAACTTGTGTCGGTGTTCTGGTGGGTGGAGCTGGATTTCTTCTCTCTGGACTGCAATGAAGTGTCCAGTCATGAGCTATGAGATGTCAGTGGGTTTGGAGTGACTTTGGGCAGCCTGTATATTGAAACTCAGGTCTATTTTCCTGTGTTCCTGGAAAATTTGTGTGGTATGTCTTTCTCTGGTACTTGTTGGCCCTTGAGTGGTGCTTAGCTTCAGTGTAGGTATGGAGGCATTTGATGAGCTCCTATCGATTAATGTTCCCTGGAGCCAGGAGTTCTCTGGTGTTCTCAGGATTTGGAGTTAAGCCTCTGCCACTGGTTTTAGTCTAATTCTTGCAGTAGCCTCAAGACTTCTCCATCTGTTACTTCCAAGGTGGTTCCCTTTGTTTTAGCTTCTTCTGTTTGCTGGTCTCTTCAGTATCTAATTTCAGCCCTGACACAAGGGGGCGGTGGTGGACACTTTTTAGGCTCACTTGTTCATTCGTGCTGTGGGGAGGGAGGAATGCTGCAAGCAAATAACCCTGGCGTCTGTGGGGAGTGCTCCCAGTGTCTCGGCCACACTGGGTTTGCCCCCACTCACAGCATGTATGCCTTCCCTGTCTATACTGCTTAGGCTCTAGGTTTCTCTGCCGGGAACTGTCTGAAGCCGGCCCTGTGCTGTATGCACTTCCTAGGTCTAAGTCGCTCAGGTTCATGTTCTCGGGGTACTCCACTAAGACGCAGACTTGGTTTGACCTACGTTTTGTGCCCTTCCCCGGTCCAAGCAGCTCAGGTGACCAGGTTTTGGGCGAGCACAGTTGCCATGACTTATCGCCTCCCTGGTCTCTGCCACTCGGTTTTCTGGGTGTACAACTGGAGCACCTTCTCAGGCAGATGTCAACCACCCAGAATCCCAAGAAGTCTTGGTTAGCAATGAACCCTGTTTGCAGTTTGGTATCGGATGTCTCTCTGGGGCTGCATTGCCCCCTTCCAGCTCTGGCAGCCCTCCCCTGCCTGTTTCGGCAAGGGATGGGGGATGGACCGTCCGTAGCTGGCTAGCTCTAGTCAGTATTTTTTGTTCTGTGAGCAGGTCTGGCGGTGTTTTAGGTTAGGGCTTTATGCCTTTTTGATAGGTAGCTATCCCACAGTCACTGACTATGCCAAAGCCTTTGACTGTGTGGATCACAATAAACTGTGGAACATTCTGAAAGAGATGGGAATCCCAGACCACCTGACCTGCCTCTTGAGAAACATGTATGCAGGTCAGGAAGCAACAATTAGAACTGGACATGGAACAACAGACTGGTTCCAAATAGGAAAAGGTGTACGTCAAGGCTGTATATTGTCACCTTGCTTATTTAACTTATATGCAGAGTACATCATGAGGAGCGCTGGGCTGGAAGAAGCACAAGCTGGAATCAAGATTGCTGGGAGAAATATCAATAACCTCAGATAGGCAGATGACACTACCCTTATGGCAGAAAGTGAAGAGGAACTCAAAAGCCTCTTGATGAAAGGGAAAGAGGAGAGTGAAAAGGTTGGCTTGAAGCTCAACATTCAGAAAACAAAGATCATGGCATCTGGTCCCATCACTTCATGGGAAATAGATGGAAAAACAGTGGAAACAGTGTCAGACTTTATTTTTTGGGGCTCCAAAATCACTGCAGACGCTGATTGCACCCATGAAATTAAAAGACGCTTGCTCCTTGGAAGGAAAGTTATGACCAACCTTGATAGTATATTAAAAAGCAGAGACATTACTTTGCCAACCAAGGTCCGTCTAGTCAAGCCAATGGTTTTTCCCGTGGTCATGTATGGATGTGAGAGTTGGACTGTGAAGAAAGCTGATCGCCAAAGAATCGATGCTTTTGAACTGTGGTGTTGGAGAAGACTCTTGAGAGTCCCTTATACTGCAAGGAGATCCAACCAGTCCATTCTAAAGGAGATCAACCCTGGATGTTCATTGGAGGGACTGATGCTAAAGCTGAAACTCCAATACTTTGGCCACCTCATGCGACGAGTTGACTCACTGGAAAAGACTGTGATGCTGGGAAAGGTTGGGGGTGGGAGGAGAAGGGGACGACGGAGAATGAGATGGCTGGATGGCATCACTGACTCTGTGGACATGAGTTTGAGTGTACTCCGGGAGTTGGTGATGGACAGGGAGGCCTGGCGTGCTGTGATTCATGGGGTCGTGGAGAGTCGGACACGACTGAGCGACTGAACTATCCCACAGTCTGCTTTGCTATTTCAAGTTAGTTCCCTCAGGTTGCCCTCGGGGCATTCAGGGCTGGTCCTTACTTTAAGCAATGCAGCCCTTGCCTCCCTGCCCAGCCTCTGCTTGCTAGTGGGGGATGTGGGTGTCTGCACTGCTTCTCCACTGGGAGTTACCATTGGGCATGTTATCTGTGAGTTTTAATTATTTATTTATTTTTCTTCCCAGTTATGTTGCTCTCTGAGGTTCCAAGGCTTGTCACAGACTGGCCAGTGAGTGTTTCCTGGTGTTTGGAAATTTCTCTCTTTATTAAGCCACCCTTCTTGAGACAGATTTCCGTCCCTACCTCTTTTGCCTCTCTTTTTAGCTTTTATATTATTTCCTACCTCCTTTCAAAGACAATGGGCTGCTTTTTTTGGGTGCCTGATATCCTCTGCAGGCTTTCAGTTGTTTTGTGGAATTTGCTCAGCGTTCTAATGTTCTTTTGGTGAATTTGTGGGGGAAAAAGTGGTCTCCCCGTCCTATTCCTCCGCCATCTTCCTCCCTCCCATGAATTCTAGGAAAGTATTTAAAACCGTACTTTGAGAATGGCAGAACCTCTGTCAGCTTGAGTCCCTCAGTGACGGTGTGAAAATCAGTACCTCTTTCTATCACCACTTATTAAACTGTTCATTAGTAATAAACTTTGTTGCTTTATGTTACTGAGGTTTTATGATATATTATTTATTACCTTGCTGAAATACCTCCTTCGTCTATTGTCCCATATTTGCCAGGATTTCCCATCCTAGGCTTGTGCAATTTTCAAGATTAAATTGAGGGCTTCACATAAATCTTTCTTAAATTGCATCTGGCTCTATCCAGCCCATTATAATGCAGTTTCTGGACATCTTCCTATTCATTTGTTTGCATCTCCCCACCTCAGCTTGCCAGACAAATTTGTCTGCTACTCCAGGTATCTCTTGACTTCCTACTTTTGACTTCCAATCCACAATGATGAATAGAACATCTTTTTTTGCTGTTAGTTCTAGGAGGTTATCTAGGTCTTCATAGAACTGATAAGCTCCAGCATATTCAGTATTGGTGGTAGGGGCATAGACTTGAATTACTGTGATATTGAATGTCTTGCCTTGGAAATGTATCAAGATATTTCTGTCATTTTTGAGGTTGCACCCAAGTACTATATTTCAGAATATTTTGTTGACTATGAGGGCTAACTGAATTCTGCCAAGAGAATGCACTGGTCATAGCAAATACCCTTTTTCAATAATACAAGAGATGACTTTACACAGGGACATCACCAAATGGTCAATATCAAAATCAGATCGATGGCATTCTTTGAAGCTGATGATGGAGAAGCTGTACACAGCAAAAACAAGACCTGGAGCTGAATGTAGCTCAGATCATCAGCTTCTCATAGCAAAATTCAGGCTTAAACTAAAGAAAGTGAGGAAAACCACTAGGCCAGCCTGGTACAACTTAAATCAAATCTCCTGTGAATATGCAGTGGAGGTAAGGAGTAGATTCAATGGATTAGAATTTGTAAACAGTGTGTCTGAAGAACTGTGGATAGAGGCCCATAATATTGTACAGGATGCAACAACCAAAACCATCCCAAAGAAAAAGAAAAACAAGAAAGCAAAGTCATTATCAGGGAGGCCTTAAAAATAGCTAAAGAAAGAAGAGAAGCAAAAAGCAAGGGAGAAAGGGAAAGGTATATCCAAATAAATGTAGATTTCTAAAGAACAACACAAGAGACCAGAAGGCCTTTTTCAATGAACAGTGTATAAAACTAGAAGAAAACAACAGAAGGAGATAGGCTAGAGATATCTTCAGGAAAATTGGAGATATCAAAGGAATATTTTGCCCAAAGATGGACATAATAAAGGACAGAAATGGTATAGACATAGTAGATCCTGAGAAGGTAAATAAGAGATGGAAAGAATACATGGAAGAACTGTACAAAAAAGATTTTAATTAACTAGATTACTGATGGTGTGGTCAGCCACGCAGAGAAATAAATTCTGGAAAGTGAAGTCACGTGGGCCTTAGGAAGCACTGTTATTAATAAGCTAGTGGATATGACCAAATTACAGGAGAACTATTCAAAACCCTAAAGGATGATGCCATTAAGGTGTTGTATTCAATATGTCAGCAAATCTGGAAGACCAAGAAGTGGCCGTAGGACTGAAAATGGTCAATCTTCTTCCCAATTCCCAAGAAGGATAGTACTAAATAATGTGCTAACCATTGGACTGTTGCACTCATCTCCCATGCTACTAAGGTCATACTTAAAATCCCACACGCTAGGCTTCAGCATTATGCAAGCCAAGAACTTCCAGATGTCCAAGCTTGGTTTAGAAAAGGAAGAGGAACAAGAGATCAAATTGCCAACATTCCCTGGATCAAAGAGTTCCGTTCATTTCAGTCTCTCAGTCATGTCCGATTTCCTGTCCATCACCAACTCCTGGAGCTTTCTCAAATTCATGCCCATCGAGTCAGTGACACCATCTAACCATCTCATTCTCTTCTCCTGCCTTCAATCTTCCCTAACATTAGTGCTTATTCCAGTGAGTCAGTTTTTCGCATCAGGTGGCCAAGTATTCAGCTTTAGCATCAGTCCTTCCAATGAATATTCAGGAATGATTTCCTTTAAGATTGACTAGTTTGATCTTCTTGCACTCTAAGGGACTCTCAAGAGAGTTCCCCACAACACAGTTCAAAAGCATCAATTCTTTGGTGCTTAGCTTGGAAATGGCAACCCACTCCAATATTCTTGCCTGGAAAATTCGTGGATTGAGGAGCCTGGTGGGCTAAAGTCCACGGGGTTGCAAAGAGTCGGACACGACTGAGTGACTTCGCTTTTTCTTTCACTTTTGCTTTTCTTTATATTCCAACTCTCACATCCATACGTGACTACTGGAAAAACCATAGCTTTGACTAGATGGACCTTTGTTGACAAAGTAATGCCTCTGCTTTTTAATATGCTATGTAATTTGGTCATAACTTTTCTCCCAAGGAGCAAGCGTGTTTTAATTTCATGGCTACACTCATCATCTGCAGTGATTTTGGAGTCCAAGAAAATAAATTTTGTCACTGTTTCCATCGTTTCCCCATCTGTTTGCCATGAAGTGATGGGACCAGATGCTATGATCTTAGTTTTTTGATTGTTGATTTCTAAGCCAACTTTTTCACTCTCCTCTTTCACTTTCATCAAGAGGATCTTTAGTTCTTCACTTTCTACAATAAGGGTGGTGTCACCTGCGTATCTGAGGTTATTGAAATTTATCCCAACAATTTTGATTCCAGCTTGTGCTTCATCCAGCCTGGCATTTTGCATATAAGTTAAATAAGCAGAATAACAATATACATCCTTGACGTACTCCTTTCCCAATTTGCAACCGACCCCTTGTTCCATGTCTGGTTCTAAGTGTTGCTTCTTGACCTGCATACAGATTGCTCAGGAGGCAGGCAAGGTGGTATGGTATTCCCATCTGTTGAAGAATTTTCCACAGCTTGTTTTGACCCACACAGTCAAGGGCTTTGATATAGTCAATAAAGAAGAAGTAGATATTTTTCTGGAATTCTCTTATGATCCAACGAATCTTGGCAAGTTGATCTCTGGTTCCTCTGTCTAAATCAAGCTTGAACATCTGCAAGCTCTTGGTTCATGTACTGTTGAAGCCTGGCTTGGAGAATTTTGAGCATTACTTTGCTAGTGTGTGAGATGAGTGCAATTGTGAGGTAGTTTGAGTATTCTTTGGCATTGCCTTTCTTTGGGATTGGAATGAGAAAGCTAGGGAATTCCAGAAACACATGTACCTTTGTTTCATAGACCATGCCAAAGCCTTTGTGTGGATCATAATAAACTGTGGAAAGTTCTCAAAGAGATGGAATACCAGACCATCTTACCTGTCACCTGAGAAACCTGTATGCGGATCAAGAAACAAAAGTTCGAACCCTGTATGGAACAATTAACTAGTCCAAGATTGAGAAAGGAGGAAAACAGGTCTGCCTGCTGTCACCCTGTTTGTTTATGATATTCACTGAGCACATCATGAGTAATGCCAGGCTGGATGAGTTACAAGCTGGAATCAAGATAGGCAGGAGAAACTTCAGCAACTTCAGATATGTGGATGATACCACTCTAAAGTCAGAAAGTGAAGAGCAGCTAAAGAGTCTTTTAATGGCGGTGAAGGAGGAGAGTGAAAGCTGCTAAAAACTAAATATTAAAAAACTGAGATCATAGCATCTGGCTACATTACTTCATGTCAAATAGAGGAGGAAAATTTGGAAGTAGTAACAGATTTCCTCTTCTTGGGCAGTAAAATCACTCTGGATGTTGATTGCAGTCCTGAAATCAGAAGACTATTGCTTCTTGGAAGAAAAGCTGTGACAAAGTTAAACAGTGTGTTGAAAAGCAGAGACATTAGTCTGAAGACAAAGATACATATAGTCAAGGCTATGGTCTTCCGAGTGGTCACATACAGTTGTGAGAGTTGGATCATAAAGAAGGCAGAGAGCTGAAGAATTGATGCCTTTGAACTATGGTGCTGGAGAAGGCTCCTGCAAGTCCCTTGGACAGCAAGGAGAGCAAACCAGTCAATCCTAAGGGAAACCAACCCTGAATACTCATTGGAAGGGCTGATGCTGTAGCTGAAGCTCCAGTATTTTGGTCACCTGATGCAAAGAGCTGACTCATTGGAAAAGTCCCCGATGCTGGAAAAGATTGAGGGCAGAAGAAGAGGGCATCAGAGGATGAGATGGCTTGATGGCGTAACCGATGCAATGGACGTGAACTTGGGCAAACTTCCAGAGATGGCGAGGAACAGGGAGGCCTAACGTGCTGCAGTCCATGGTGGCAAAGAGTAGGACAAGACTGGGCGACTGAATAACAACACTTGTTGTGATGTTCAACTAGATTCCTCATGAAAGCAATTAGTAAAATTGTTGAATGAGTTTGGGATAAGGGCCAACATCTGCAGCACACACTTTATAGCACTATACCTAGATTGTCCCGGTTGACTCTTTACTTGGTTATGAGGCTACAGTCATTCACAGGTCTCCTAAACATACTGTTATCTCCTTCCTTATTTCTCAGTAATATCTATAGGGTTATCAGTAGATACTTTATCTTACATTGGGCCAAAATTGAGACACCTGCTGGTAGAAAATTATATTGAACTTTCAATCTGGTAATCCTAGTAATAAGAAATAAATCAGTTAAATCTAGCATGACATGCATAGGAAGTCCATACTGGCTCTTTATACTGATTAATTACATTTTTAACCTTGAAAAACAGTCACATAATTAGATATCAAAATTAGTTTGGTTGAATTACAGCAGTGACCTGCTAGTCAGGAACCTAGGTTCTAATTTTGCAATCTCTATCTAATTGTGTAACCTTGAACAAATAATTTCATTTCTGCATCCTCAAGTTGTGGAATGCATTGGCTAGAATGCATAATTTCTAAGTCCTATTCTTTTTTAAATGGATTATAATCACTTTACAATTTTCTGTTAGTTGCTGGTGTAGAACAAAGTGAATCAATATATCCCCTCCCTCTTGAACCTTCCTTCTACTTCCCCCTGCCACCTCTCTAAGTCATCACAGAGCATCGAGCTGAGCTCCCTGTACTACACAGTACCTTCCCAATAGCTATCTATTTTTTAAAATAAATTTTTAAAATTTAAAGATATTTGCTTTACAGAATTTTGTTTTCTCTAAAACCCCAACATAAACCAGTCATAGGTATACATATGTCCCCTCACTCTTTAACGTTCCTCCCATTTTTCTCTCCATCCCACCACTCTAGGTTGGTACAGAGACCCTGTTTGAGTTCCCTGAGACATTCAGCAGATTCCCATTAGCTATCTATTTTACATATGGACATGAGTTTGAGTGAACTCCGGGAGTTGGTAATGGACAGGGAAGCCGGACATGCTGTGATTTGTGGGGTCGCAAAGAGTCAGACACGACTGAGCAACTGAACTGAACTGAACTGAATGTAAGCTTCCATGTTGCTCTCTCCATACATCTCACCTTCTCCTCCCCTTTCCCTCTGCCCATAAGTCTGTAGTCTATGTCTGTTGGTCCATTGCTGCCCTGCAAATAAATTCTTTGGTACCATCTTTCTAGGTTCCATATATGTGCATTAGTATTTGATATATACCTTTGTCTTTCTTATTCACTTCATTGTGTGTAAAAGGTTCTGGGTTCATCCACCTCATTAGAAATAACTCAAATGTGTTCCTTTTAATGGCTGAGTAATATTCCATTGTGTATATGTATCACAACTTCTTTTGTTTTTGTATTTTTAAAATATTTATTTTAATTGGAGTCTAATTACTTTACAATATTGTTGTGGTTTTAGCCGTACACTGACATGAATCAGCCATGGGTGTACATGTGTCCCACCATTCTGAACTCCCCTCCTACCTCCCTCCACACCCCATCCCTCTGGGTTGTACCAGAAAATAAGCTTTGGGTGCCCTGCTTCATGCATTGAGGTTGCACTGGTCATCTGTTTTACTTATGGTAGCATATGGGCTTCAATGTTATTCTCTCACTTTGTCCCACACTCACCTTCTCCCACATAGTCCAAATGTCTGTTCTTTACATCTGTGTCTCTTTTGCTGTCTTGTGTATAGGATCATCATTACAATCTTTCTAAATCATATATATATATATATATTAATATACTGTATTGGTGTTTCTCTTTCTGGCTTAGTTAACTCTGTATAATAGGCTCCAGTTTCATCCACCTGATTAGAAATAACTCAAATGTGTTCTTTTTTATAGCTGAGTAATATTCCATTTTGTATATGTACCACAAATTCCTTATCCATTCATCTGCTGATGGACATCTATGTTGCTTCAATATCCTAGCTCTTGTAAACAGTGCAATGAACATTGGCAGACATGTCTCTTTCAATTCTGGTTTCCTCAATGTGTATGCCTAACAGTGAGATTGCTGGGTCTTATGACAGTTCAATTTCCAGTTTCTTAAGGAATGTTCACACTGTTCTCCATAGTGGCTATGCTACTTTGCATCCCCACCAACAGTGTAAGAGGGTTCCTTTTCCTCAACACCCTCTCCAGCATTTACCCTTTGATGGAAACCATTCTGAACTGGAGTGAGATGATACCTCATTTTGGTTTTGATTTGCATGTATTTGATAATGAGTGATGCTGAGCATCTTTTCATGTGTTTGTTAGTCTTTGTATGTCTTTGGAGAAATGTCTGTTTAGCTCTTTGGCCCATTTTTCGATGGGGTCGTTTATTTTTCTGGTATTGAGCTTCAAGAGATGCTTGCATATTTTTGAGATTAATTGTCAGTTGTTACTTTGCTATTATTTTCTCCCATTCTGAAGGCTGCCTTTTCACCTTGCTTATAGTTTCCTTCATTGTGCAAAAGCTTTTAAGTTTAATTAGGTCCCATTTGTTTATTTTTGTTTTCATTTCCATTAATTTAGGAGGTAGATAATAGAGGGTCTTGCTGTGGTTTATGTTAGAGAGTGTTTCGCTATGTTTTTCTCTAAGAGTTTTGAAGTTTCTGGTTTCATATTTAGATCTTTAATCCATTTTGAGTTTATTTTTGTGTATGGTGTTCAGTTCAGTTCAGTTCAGTCACTCGGTCGTGTCTGACTCTTTGTGACCCCATGAATCACAGTACGCCAGGCCTCCCTGTCCATCACCAGCTCCCAGAGTTCACTCAAACTCATGTCCATCGAGTTGGTGACTCCATCCAGCCATCTCATTCTCTGTCGTCCCCATCTCCTCCCGCCCCCAGTCCCTCCCAGCATCAGAGTCTTTTCCAGTGAGTCAACTCATCACATGAGGTGGCCAAAGTATTAGAGTTTCAGCTTTAGCATCAATCCTTCCAATGAACACCCAGGATTGATCTCCTTTAGAATGGACTGGTTGGATCTCCTTGCAGTCCACGGGACTCTCAAGAATCTTCTCCAGAACCACAGTTCAAAAGCATCAATTCTTTGGCGATCAGCTTTCTTCACAGTCCAACTCTCACATCCATACATGACCACTGGAAAAACCATAGCCTTGACTAGACATACTTTGGTTGGCAAAGTAATGTCTCTGCTTTTTAGTATGCTATCTAGGTTGGTCATAACTTTCCTTCCAAGGAGTAAGCGTCTTTTAATTTCATGGCTGCAATCAGCATCTTCAGTGATTTTGGAGCCCCCAAAATGTAAAGTCTCACACTGTTTCCACTGTTTCTCCATCTATTTCCCATGAAGTGATGGGACCAGATGCCATGATCTTTGTTTTCTGAATGTTGAGCTTCAAGCCAACCTTTTCACTCTCCTCTTTCACTTTCATCAAGAGGCTTTTGAGTTCCTCTTCACTTTCTGCCATAAGGGTGGTGTCATCTGCATATCTGAGGTGATTGATATTTCTCCCAGCAATCTTGATTCCAGCTTGTGCTTCTTCCAGCCCAGCGTTCCTCATGATGTACTCTGCAAATAAGGTAAAGAAGCAGGGTGATAATATACAGCCTTGATGTACTCCTTTTGCTATTTGGAACCAGTCTCTTGTTCCATGTCCAGTTCTAACTGTTGCTTCCTGACCTGCATACAGGTTTCTCAAGAGGCAGGTCAGGTGGTCTGGGATTCCCATCTCTTTCAGAATTTTTCACAGTTTATTGTGATGATTTCATTCTTTTACAGGTGGTTGACCAGTTTTCCAAGCATCACTTGTTAAAGAGATTACATTTTCTACATTGTATATTTTTGCCCCCTTTGTCAAAGATAGGGTGTCCATAGGTGCGTGGATTTATCCCTGGGCTTTCTATTTTGTTCCATTTATCTATATTTTTGTGTTTGTGCCGGTACCATACTATCTTGATGACTGTAGCTTTATGGTAAAGTCTGAGATCAGGCCGGTTGATTCCTCCAGTTCCATTCTTCTTTCTTAATATTACTTTGCCTATCTGAGGTTTCTTGGGTTTCCATATAAATTGTGAAATTATTTGTTCTAGTTCTCTGAAAAATACCATTGGTAACTTGATAGGGATTGCATTGAATCTATAGATTGTCTTGTGTATTATACTCATTTTCATTGTATTGATTCTTTCAACCCCAAAACATGGTATATTTCTCCATCTTTTGTGTCATCTTTGATTTCTTTCATCATTGTTTTCTAGTTTTCTATACATAGGTCTTTTGTTTCTTTAGGTAAATTTATTCCTAAGTATCTTATTCCTTAACTTCATCACAATCGTGAATGGGATTGTTTTCTTTATTTCTCTTTCTGGTTTTCTCCTTGTTAGTGTGTAGAAATGCAAGGGATTTCTGTTTTAATTTTATACCCTGCAACTTTACTATATTTATTGATTAGCTCTAGTAGTTTTCTGGTGGTGTCTTTAGGGTTTTCTATGCAGGGGATCATGTCATCTGCAAACAGTGAGAGTTTTATTTCTTCTTTTCCAATTTGGATTCATTTTATTTCTTTTCCTTCTCTGACTGCTGTGGCTAAAATTTCCAAAACTATGTTGAATAGTAGTGGTGAGAGTGGGCCCCCTTGTCTTGTTCCTGATTTTAGTGGAAATGCTTTTAATTTTTTTTCCACTTGGGATAATGTTTGCTGTTGGTTTGTAGTATATTGCTTTTATTATACTGAGTATGTTCCTTCTATGCCTGCTTTCTTGATAGTTTTGATCAAATTTGGGTGTTGAATTTTCTCAAAGGCTTTCTCTACATCTATTGAGATAGTCATATGGTTTTTATCTTTCAATTTGCTAATATGGTGTATTACATTGATTAATTTGTAAATATTGAAGAATCCTTGCATTCTTGGGATAAAGCCCACTTGGTCATGATGTATGATCTTTTTAATCTGTTGTTAGGTTATGTTTGCTAGTATTTTGTTGAGGATTTTTGCATCTATGTTCATCAGTGATATTGGCCTGTAGTTTGCTTTTTGTGGCATCTTTGTCTGGTTTTGGTATTAGGGTGATGGTGGCTTCATGGAATGAGTTTGGGAGTTTGCCTTCCTCTGTAATTTTCTGGAATAGTTTGAGTAGGAAACATGTTAGCTCATCTCTAAATTTTTGGTAGAATTCACTTATGAAGCCATCTGGTCCTGGCCTTTAGTTTGTTGGAAGATTTTTGTCTACAGTTTTGATTTCTGTGCTTGTGATGAGTCCCTTCATATTTTAGATTTCTTCCTGGTTCATTTTTGGTAGGTATACTTTTCTAAGAATTTGTCCATTTTTTACAACTTGTCCATTTTATTGGTATATAATTGCTGATAGTAGTCTCTTATGATCGTTCGTATTTCTGTGTTGGTTGTGATTTCTCCATTTTCATTTCAAATTTTATTGATTTATTCTTCTCCATTGTTTTCCTGATGAGTCTGGCAAATGGTTTGTGTATTTTATTTATCTTCTCAAGGAACCAGCTTTTAGGTTATTTTTAAATTTATTATTGTTTTTTTAATTTTGCTATCATCTCTTTTGTTTCTTTTTCATTTATTTCTGTTCTGATTTTTATGATGTCTTTCCTACTACTAACTTTGGGATTTTTCTTTTCTTCTTCTTCTAGTTGCTTTAGATGTAAAATTTGATTGCTTATTTGATGTTTCTCTCGTTTCTTGAGATAGGCTTGTATTACTGTGAACTTCCCTTTACACACTACTTTTACTGAACCCAGTAGGTTTTGGGCTCTTGTGTTTTCATTTTCATTTGTTTCTATGCATAGTTTTATTTTCTTTCTGATTTCTTCTATGATCTGTTGTTTATTCAGAAAGGTGTTGTTTAGCCTCCATAAGTTTGTATTTTTAATAGTTTTCTTCTTGTAGTTGATATCTAATCTTACCACATTGTGACTGGAAAAGATGCTTGAAATGATTTCAATGTTTTTTAATTTACCAAGGCTAGATTTATGGCCCAGGATGTGATCTATCCTGGAGGATGTTCAGTGTGCACTTGAAAAAAGAAAGGTGATTTCCGTTGTTTTTGGGTGAAATGCCCAATAGACATCAATTGGGTCTAACTGGTTCATTGTATCATTTAAAGCTTGTGTTTCCTTGCTAATTTTATGTTTGGTTAGTCTATCAGTAAGTGTGAGTGGGGTATTAAGGTACCCTACTATTAATGTGTTACTGTTAATTTCCCTTTTTATACTTGTTAGCTTTTGCCTTGCATATTGAGATGCTCCTACGTTGGGTATATATCTTCTTCTTGGATTGTTATATAATTGTTATATCCTCTTCTTGGATTAATACTTTGATCATTATGTAGTGTCCTTCTTTGTCTCTTATCATGGTCTTTACTTCAAAGTCTACTTTATCTGATATGAATATTGTTCTTCCTGTTTTCTTTTGGTCCCTTCTTGCATGAAATATATTTTTCCAGCCCTTCACTTTCAGTCTGTGTGTGTCCCTAGGTTTGAAGTGGGTCTCTGGAAGACCACATATATAGGGGCCTTGTTTTTGTATCCATTTGGCCAGTCTTTTTCTTTTGGTTGGAGCATTTAACCCACTTACATTTAAGATGATTATTGATAAGTATGATCCTGTTACCATTTACTTTGCTGTTTTGGGTTCATTTTTATAAACCTTTACACTGTTTCCTGTCTAGAGAAGATTCTTCAGCATTTGTGGAAGAGCTGGTTTAGTGTTGCTGAATTCTCTGAGCTTTTGCTTGTCTGTAAAGTTTTTGAATTTTCCTTCATATCTGAATGAGATCCCTGCTGGGTTCTCTTGGTTGTAGGTTTTTCTCTTTCATCTCTTTAAGTATGTCCTGTCATTCCCTTCTTGTCTGGAGAGTTTCTATTGAAAGATCAGCTGTTATCCTTATGGGGATCCCCTTTTGTGTTATTTGTTGCTTTTCACTTGCTGCTTTTGATATTTGCTGTTTGTATTTGATCTTTGTTAGTTTGATTAATACGTGTCTTGGGGTGTTTTGCCTTGGGTTTATCTTGTTTGGTACTCTCTGGATTTCTTGAACTTGGGTGGCTGTTTCCTTCCCCACATTAGGGAAATTTTTGACTATTATCTCCTCAAGTATTTTCTAATGCCCTTTCTCTCAGTCTTCTTCTGGGACACCTATCTTTCTAATATTGGGGTGTTTAGCATTGTCCCAGGGGTCTCTGAGGTTGTCCTTATTTCTTTTAAGTCTTTTATCTTTTTTTCTCTCTGCTTCATTTATTTCCACGATTCTATCTTCCACCTAACTTATCCTCTCTTCTGCCTCAGTTATTCTACTGTTGATTTCATCCAGAGTGCTTTTGCTCTCAGTTATTGCATTACTCATCATTGATTCATTCTTCTTTATTTCATATAGGTCCCTGTTAAACATTTCTTGCACCTTCTCAATCCTTGTCTCTAGTCTATTTATCTGTAGCTCCATTTGGTTTTCAATATTTTGGATCATCTTTACTATCATCATTCTGAATTATTTTTCAGGTAGACTCCCTCTATTCTCCTCTTTGGTTTGGTGGGTTTTTATCATGTTCCTTCACCTGCTGAATATTTCTCTGCCTTTTCAATTTGTTTACATTGCTTTGTTTGAGGTTTTCTTTCTGCAGCATGGAAGTTCATGGTTCCTCTTAATTATGGAGTCTGCTCCCTCTGGATGGGGTTGGACTATTGACTTGTCAAGGTTTCCTGGTTGGGGGAGCTTGTGTCTGTCTTCTGGTGGGTGGAACCAGATCTCATCTCTCTGGACTGCATTGAAATGTCCAGTATTGAGTTTTGGGGTGTCTACGGGTTTAGTATGGCTTTAGGCAACCCGTGTTTTAATATTCAGAATAGTGTATCTGTTTTTCTGAAAAATTATTATGGTGTGTCTTACACTGGATCTTTTTGGCTCTAGGGTGGAGTTTGGTTTCACTGTAGGTGTGGAGACTTTTGGGTGAGCTCTTTTCTATTAATTTTCCCTGGAGTCAGGAATTCTCTGATGTTCTAAAGTTCTAGAGTTAAGACTCCTGCCTCTGACTTTCAGTCCTCCTCTTACAGTAGCCACAAAACTTCTCTATCCACACAGTATAGAAGATAAAACCACTAGGTTTATTGGTGAAACAATTCTCCAAAGCCAGGAAGACCCAGAGAGATACACAGAGTTATATAGAGACGAGAAGAGGGAGGCAGGAGATAGAGGTGTCCAGGAGGAGAAAAGGGGGCATCAAAAGGGAAGAGAGCAGTCTAGCAATTAATCTAATCCCTAAGTGCTTTCCACTGCCTGGAACACTCAGAAAGATATAGAGAAGAGAAGAGGGAGGAGGAAGGTAGAGGCGACCTGGAGGAGAAAAGGGAGAGTCAAAAGGGGAGAAAGCAATCCAGCCAGTAACCAAATCCCTGCTTTCAAAGAGATTGAGCTACCTTTCTGGGTGCCTGGTATCCTCAGGCAGTGTACAGAAGTTGTTTGTGGAAGTTGCTTAGCAGTCAAATGATGTTTTGATGAATTTATGTCGGAGAAAGCGGTCTCTCCATCTTATGTCTCTTCCATCTTGGCACCTCCCACTGTACCACAATTTCGTTATCCATTCATCTGTCAATGGACATCTAGGTTGCTTCCATGTTCTAGCTATTTTTTTTTTAATCTCAGTTTTATTTATTTATTTTACTTTAAAATTTTGTATTGGTTTTGCCATACTTTGGCATGAATCCACCACGGGGGCTCATGTGTTCCCCATCCTGAATCCCCGTTCCCACCTCCCTCCCCATCCCATCCTGTTGGGTCATCCCAGTGCACCAGCACCGAGCACCCTGTATCATGCATTGAACCTGGAATGGCGATTCGTTTCACATGTGATAATGTACATGTTTCAATGTCATTCTCCCATATCATCCAGTCCTCACCCTCTCCCACAGAGTCCAAAAGACTGTTCCATACATCTGTGTCTCTTTTGCTGTTCCACATATAGGGTTAAGGTTACCATCTTTCTAAATTCCATATATATGCGTTAGTATATGGTATTGGTGTTTTTCTTTCTGGCTTACTTCACTCGGTATAATAAGCTACAGTTTCAACCACTTCATTAGAACTGATTCAAATGTATTCTTTTTAATGGCTGAGTAACAGTGTCAGACTTTGTTTTTTTGGGCTCCAAAATCACTGCAGATGCTGATTGCAGCCATGAAATTAAAAGACGCTTGCTCCTTGGAAGGAAAGTTATGACCAACCTTGATAGTATATTAAAAAGCAGAGACATTACTTTGCCGACCAAGGTCCGTCTAGTCAAGGCAATGGTTTTTCCCGTGGTCATGTATGGATGTGAGAGTTGGACTGTGAAGAAAGCTGATCGCCGAAGAATCGATGCTTTTGAACTGTGGTGTTGGAGAAGACTCTTGAGAGTCCCTTATACTGCAAGGAGATCCAACCAGTCCATTCTAAAGGAGATCAATCCTGGATGTTCATTGGAGGGACTGATGCTAAAGCTGAAACTCCAATACTTTGGCCACCTCATGAGACGAGTTGACTCACTGGAAAAGACTCTGATGCTGGGAAAGGTTGGGGGCGGGAGGAGAAGGGGACGACGGAGAATGAGATGGCTGGATGGCATCACCGACTCTGTGGACATGAGTTTGAGTGTACTCCGGGAGTTGGTGATGGACAGGGAGGCCTGGCGTGCTGTGATTCATGGGGTTGCGGAGAGTCGGACACGACTGAGCGACTGAACTGAACTGAACTGACTGAATACTGCATTGTGTATATGTACCACAGCTTTCTTATCCATTCGTCTTCAGATGGACATCTAGGTTGCTTGCATGTCCTGGCTATTGTAAACAGGGCTGCGATTAACATTGGGGTACACGTGTCTCTTTCAATTCTGGTTTCCTCAGTGTGTATGCCCAGCAGTGGGATTGCTGGTACATATGGCAGTTCTATTTCCAGTTTTTTAAGTAATCTCCACACTGTTCTCCATAGTGGCTGTACTAGTTTGCATTCCCACCAACAGTGTGGGAAGGTTCTCTTTTCTCCACACCTTCTCCAGCATTTATTGCTTGTAGACTTTTGGATAGCAGCCATTCTGACTGGCGTGAAATGGTACCACATTGTAGTTTTGATTTGCATTTCTCTGATTTTGAGTGATGTTGAGCATCTTTTCATGTGTTTGTTAACCATCTGTATGTCTTCTTTGGAGAAATGTCTGTTTAGTTCTTTGGCCCATTTTTTGATCGGGTCATTTATTTTTCTGGAATTGAGCTGCAGGAGATGCTTGTATATTTTTGAGATTAATTCTTTGTCAGTTGCTTTGTTTGCTATTATTTTCTCCCTTTCTGAAGGCTGTCTTTTCACCTTGCTTATAGCTTCTTTCGTTGTGCAGAAGCTTTTAATTAGGTTCCGTTTGCTTATTTTTGCTTTTATTTCCAATATTCTGGGAGGTGGGTCTTGGAGGATCCTGCTGTGGTTTATGTTGGAGAGTGTTTTGTCTATGTTTTCCTCTAGGAGTTTTATAGTTTCTGGTCTTACATTTAGATCTTTAATCCATTTTGAGTATCTTTTTGTGTATGGTGTTAGGGAGTGTTCTAGTTTCTTTCTTTTACAAGTGGCTAACCAGTTTTCCCAGCACCACTTGTTAAAGAGATTGTCTTTTCTGCATTGTATATTCTTACCTCCTTTGTCAAATATAAGGTGTCCATGGGTGTGTGGATTTATCTCTGGGCTTTCTATTTTGTTCCATTGATCTATGTTTCTGTCTTTGTGCGAGTACCATACTCTCTTGATGACTGTGGCTTTGTAGTATAGTCTGCAGTCTGGCATGCTGATTCCTCCAGTTCCATTCTTCTTTCTCATGATTGTTTTGGCTATTCAAGTTTTTTTTGTATTTCCATAGAAATTGTGAAATTATTTGTTCTAGTTCTCTGAAAAATACCATTGGTAGCTTGATAGAGATTGCATTGAATCTACAGATTGCTTTGGGTAGTATACTCATTTTCACTATATTGATTCTTCTGATCCATGAATACAGTATATTTCTTCATCTAATGTTCTAACTATTGTAAATAGTACTGCAGTGAACATTGGGGTATATGTGTCTTTTTCAATTTTGGTTTCCTCAGGGCATATGCCTAGGAGTGACATTGCTGGGTCATATGGTGGTTTTATTCCTAGTTTGTTTTTTTTTTTTTTTAAGGAATCTCCGTAACGTCTTCCATAGTGGCTGTATCAATTTAGATCCCCACCAACAATGCAAGAGCCTTCCCTTTTCTCCACACCCTCTCCAGCATTTCCTGTTTGTAGACTTTCTGATTATAGCCATTCTGACCAGTGTAAGGTGATATCTCACTGTAGTTTTGAAATGCGTTTCTCTAATAATGAGTGATATTGAGCATCTTTTTATGTGTTTGTTAGCCATCTGTCATGTCTTCTTTGGAGAAATGTCTGTTTAGGTCTTTTTCCCACTTTTTGATTGGGTTTTTTGTTTTTCTGATATTGAGTTGTATGAGCTGCTTGTATATTTTGGAAATTAATCATTTGTCAATTATTTCATTTGCTATTATTTTCTCCCACTCTGAAGGTGTCTTTTTACCTTGTTTATAGGTTCCTGTGCTGTGCAAAAGCTTTTAAGTTTAATTAGGTCCCTTTTGTATACTTGTGTATTTATTTCCCTTACTCTGCTGCTTCTGCTGCTAAGTCACTTCAGTCGTGTCTGACTCTGTGTGACCCCATAGATGGCAGCCCACCAGGCTCCCCCATCCCTGGGATTCTCCAGGCAAGAACACTGGAGTGGGTTACCATTTCCTTCTCCAATGTGTGAAAGTGAAAAGTGAAAGTGAAGTCGCTCAGTCATGTCTGACTCGTAGCGACCCCATGGGCTGCAGCCTACCAGGCTCCTTCGTGCATGGGATTTTCCAGGCAAGCATACCGGAGTGGCTTGCCATTGCCTTCTCCGTCCCTTGCTCTAGGAAGTGGATAATAGAAGATTTTGCTTTGATTTATGTCATCGAGTGTTCTGCCTATGTTTTCCTCTAAGAGTTTTACAAGTTTTGGTCTTAGATTTAGGTCTTTAATACATTTTGAGTTTATCTTTCTGCATAGTGCTAGGAAGTGTTCTAATTTCATTCTTTTGCATGTAGCTGTCCAGGTTTTCCGTTACCGTTTATTGAAGAGACTGTCTTTGCCTCATTGTATATTCTTGCTTCCTTTGTCAAAAATAAGGAACCCATAGGTGCATAGGTTTATTTCTGGGCTTTCTATCTTGTTCCATTGGTCTATATTTCTGTTTTTGTGCCAATATCATACTGTCTTGGTGACTGTAGCTTTGTAGTATAATCTGAAGTCAGGAAGGTTGATTCCTCCAGATCCATTCTTTTTTTCAAAACTGTTTTGGCTATTCAGGGTCTTTTATGTTTCCAAATGAATTGTGGAACTATTTGTTCTAGTTCTGTGAAAACTGCCATTGGTAATTTGATAGGGATTGCATTAAATCTGTACAGTACATTTGGTAGTATAGTTATTTTCACAATATTGATTATTCCTATACAGGAACATGGAATATCTCTCCATCTGTTTATTTCATCTTTGAGTTCTTCCATCAGTCTCTTACAATTTTCTGTATATAGTTCTTTTGTCTCCCTCAGTTCAGTTCAGTTCAGTTCAGTCGCTCAGTCGTGTCCGACTCTTTGAGACCCTATGGATCACAGCACGCCAGGCCTCCCTGTCCATCACCAACTCCTGGAGTTCACTCAAACTCATGTCCATCAAGTCGGTTTGTCTCCTTAGGTAGGTTTATTCCTAGATATCCTTTTCTTTTTGTTGCATTGGTGAATGTGATTTATTCCTTAAATTCTCTTTCTGAATTTTCATTGCTAGTAAATAGAAATGCAAGTGATCTGTGTATTGATTTTGTATCCTGAGACTTTTGTAAATTCACTGATTAGCTCTAGTAATTTTCTGATCGTATATTTAGGGTTTTCTACTTATATGTATAATGTCATCTGTAACAGTGAGAGCTTTAATTCTTCTTTTCAAAGTTGAATTCATTTTATTTCTTCTTCTTCTCTGTTGCTGTGGCTAGGACTTCCCAAACTATGCTGAATAAGAGTGTTGATTGTGGACACCCTTGTCTTGTCCTTGATCTTAGGGAGGATGTTTTCACTTTTTCACCATTGAGAATAATGTTTGCTGTGGGCTTGTCATATATAGCCTTTACTATGTTGAGGTAGGATCGTTCTATGCCAATTTTTTGAAGAGATTTGATCATAAATGGGTGCTGAATTTTGTCAAAGTCTTTTTCTGTATCTATTGAGATTGTCACGTAGTTTTTATCTTTCAATTTATTAATATGGTGTATCACATTGATTGATGTGTGTATATTATAGAATCCTTGCATCCCTGGAATAAACCCAAATTGATCATGGTGTATGAATTTTTTAATGTGTTGCTGAAATCTGTTTGCTAAAATTTTGTTGAGGATATTTTCATGTTCATCCATGACATTGGCCTGTAGTTTTATTTCTTTGTGTGTTGTCTTTGTCTGGTATTGGTATCAGGGTGATGGTGGCCTCATGGAATGAGTTTGGGTTTTCCTTCCTCTGCAGTTTTTTGAAAGGATTTTAGAATAGGTATTAGCTCATCTCTATATGTTTGATAAAATTCATCCATGAATCCATCAGGTCCTGGGCTTTTGCATTTTATATTTTTGATCACAGTTTCAATTTCAGTCCTTGTAATTGGGTTGTTCATAATTTCTTCTTGGTTCAGTCATGGAAAATTGAAATTTTCTAAGACTCTTCCCATTTTTTCCAGATTTCCCATTTTATTTCCATATAGTTGTTCATAATAATCTCTTATAATCCTTTGCATTTCTGCATTGTCTGTTGTAACTTCTCCTTTTCTCATTTCTAATTTTGTTGATTTGATTCTTCTCTCTTTTTTCCTTGATGAGTCTGGCTAAAGGTTTTTCAATTTTGTTTTATTAATATTTACTATTGTTTCTTTCCTTTTCCATTAATTTCTGCTCTGATCTTTATGATTTCTTTCCTTCTGCTAATTTTTGCAATTTTTTGTTGTTGTTCTTTTCCCTCTTCTTTTATGTGTAATGTTAGATTGTCTATTCGATGTTTTTCTTCTTCTTGAGGTAGGATTGTATTGTTATAAACTTCCCTCTTAAAACTGCTTTTGCTGCATCCCATAGGTTTTGAGTTGTGGTGTTTTTATTGTTATTTGTCTCCAGGAATTTTTTTATTTTCCTTTTGATTTCTTCAGTAACCTGTTGGTTATTTAGAGATGTATTGTTTAATCTCCATGGGTTTGTGTTTTTTAGAATTCTTTTCTTGTAATTTATATCTAGTCTCACAGTGTTGTGGTCAGAGAACATGCTTGCTACAATTTCAATTTTCTTAAACTTACTGAGGTTTGATTTGTGACTCAAGATGTAGTCTATCCTGGAGAATGTTCCATGTGCACTTGAGAAGAAGGTGTATTCTTCTACATTTGGATAGAATGTCCTGAAGATATCAATGAGATCAATGTTATCTAATGTATCATTTAAGGCTTGTGCTTCCTTATTAATTTTCTGATTTGAAGATCTGCTCGTTGGTGTATTACTGTGTTGCTGTCATATTTTCTCCTTTTGTGTTTGTTATTTTTTGTCTTATGTATTGAGGTACTCCTATGTTGGGTGCATAGATATTTACAATTGTTATGTCTTCCTCCTGGATTGATCCTTTGGTCATTATGTAGTGTCATTCCTTCTCTATTGTAATACTCTTTATTTTAAGGTGTACTTTGTCTGATATGAGGATTGCTACTCCCGCTTTCTTTTGCTTTCCTTTTTCATGGAATGTCTTTCTCCATCCTCTCACTTTCTATATGTGTCTTTAGGTCTGAAGTGGGTTTCTTGTAGACTGCATATATATGGGTCTTGTTTTGTATCCATTCAGCCAGTCTGTATCTTTTGGTTGCAGCATTTAATCCATTTGCATTTAAAGTAATTATTGATATATATGTTCCTATCACCATTTTCTTAATTGTCTGGGGCTTGTTTTTGTAGATCTCTTTCTTCTCTTGAATTTCCTGACTATATAAGCCCCTTTAACAGTTCTTGTAAAGCTGATTTGGTGGTACTGAATTCTTTTAACTTTTTCTTGTCTCAAAAGCTTTTTGTTTCTCCATCAATTTTGAATGAGATCCCTGCTGGTTAGAGTAATCTTTGATGTAGATTTTTCCCTTTCAGTACTTTAAGTATATCATGCCATTCCCTTCTGGCCTGCAGAGTTTCTTGTAAAACAAGAGTTGCCCTTGTATGTTACTTGTTGCTTTCCCCTTGCTGCTTTTAATATTCTTAATATTCTTTCTTTGTGTTTAGTCTTTGTTAGCTTGATTAGTATGTGTTCTGGCGTGTTTCTCCTTGGGTTTATCCTGTACGGGACTCTTTGCATCTCTTGGGCTTAATTGACTATTTCCTTTTCCATGCTGGGGAAATTTTCAACTACAATCTCTTCAAAATATTTTCTCATATCCTTTCTTTTTCTCTCCTTCTCCTGGGACCCCTATAATTTGAATGTTGGTGCATTTGATATTGTCCCAGAGATCTCTGACATAATCCTTAGTTCTTTTCATTCTTTTTACTTTACTCTGCTCTTCAGAAGTTATTTCCACCATTTTATCTTCAAGCTCATTGTTTCATTATTCTGCTTCACATATTCTGCTGTTGATTCCTTCTAGAGTATTTTTCATGTCAGTAATTGTGTTTTTTGTATATTTATTCTTTAAGTCTTCTAGATCTTTTTTAACTGATTTTTCCATTTTCTCCATTTTGTTTTCAATGTTTTTGATCATCTTTACTATATTATGAATTCTTTTTCAGGAAGTTTGCTATTTCCTCTTCCTTTATTTGGGCTTGTGTGTTTGTAGTTTGTTCCTTAATTTGTGCAGCATTTCTTTGCCTTTTTATTCATTTATTTTTAATTTATTGTGTTTGAGGTCTCCTTTTCTTACACTTCAAGGTCGAATTGTTTCTTCATTGTAGTTTCTGCCCTCATAAGGTTGGTTCAGTGATTTGTGTAGGCTTCACGTTAGGTGTGGAGAAGGCAATGGCACCCCATTCCAGTACTCGCCTGGAAAAATCTCATGGATGGAGGAGCCTGGAAGGCTGCAGTCCATGGGGTCGCTGAGGGTCGGACACAACTGAGGGACTTCACTTTCACTTTTCACTTTCATGCATTGGAGAAGGAAATGGCAACCCACTCCAGTGTTCTTGCCTGGAGAATCCCAGGGATGGGGGAGCCTGGTGGGCTGCTGTCTATGGGGTCGCACAGAGTCGGACACAACTGAAGTGACTTAGCAGCATGTAGGGTGAGAGTTGTGCTGAGTTTTTGTTTTTGTTTTCTTTTGATGGACAGAGCTGCGTGATGTGGTAATCCTGTTAGCTGATGATTGGGTTTGTATTTTTGTCTTGGTTGTTTGGATGTGGCGTCCTGCACAGGATGCTACTGGCAGTTGTGTGATGCAGGGTCTTGTACACAAGTGGTTGCCTTTATGGAAGTTCTCAATATTTGATACTCCCTAGGGTAGGAGTTCTCTTGTAGTCTAGTATTTTGGAGTCACCATTCCCAATCCAAAGGCTCAGGGCTTGATCTCTGGCCAGGAACTGAGATTCCACAGATTTTTTTTATGGCATTAAATAGGAGTAAAATAAATACCCCAAAACAAGAAACCAAAGATGAACCCCAGAGACAAAATGCAGTTACAATATCATGTAAATAATAATTAAAATAATAAAATGTACACATATACATATATACCCAGAAGCAAAATCAAAGCAGTCCAACAGAAATAAAGTATGATAGATTGACCTGAGAAACAAAGGAAACCAAAAACTGTATCCACCAGTTCAGAACAAAACGAAATAAAGCACAGATTGGGGAATAAAGCAATGCAAACAAAACTAACAAATATGGTTTGAAAAAGAAAGCAAAGAAAGAAAAGGATGATAGAATGGAAATGCAAAATTAAATAAAGGTAGATAAAGAACACATATTATATTAGTGATTAACTGCAAGGGTAAAAGAACAGTAGGAAAAGAAAACAAAATAATAAATGTAAAAAAATAATAATACATTAAAATTTTGAAATTAAAAAAAAAAAGATAGAGAGAGATAAAAAAGAAAAAGCAAACTCCACAGAACTGCAAAAGGGCAATGTAGAGGCAGAGGTTTATAACAGCAATAAAAAGTGTGATTGAAAAAAAAATTGAAAGCTTAGTTAGTTTCCAGAGTGTTAATAAAATCAACAAATACAACAGAGAGGGAAAAAAAGAAAAAAAAATCCAAAAGAAACTACAAAACAAGGCAAAATATAAGAATAATAAATGTTTTCTTGAGTCTCTGCTGTCAATGTCCTTTCCCTCACTGGTAGTCACAGTATACCTTGCTTGCCTAGGATGCACTCCAACACTGTACTGGTCTCTGGACCTGCTGTGAGAGCAGTTTAGGCTCTAATCTGGTTGTACTCCTCCGTGTTCTTGCCTCCAATGTCCACAGCTATCAGAACTAGTGTGTTCTCTTTTGTCGGAGCTCTCAATGTGCTTTTATATCTTTCACAGACACAGAGTCTGCCTAGTAGATCATGGGTATTTAATCTGCAGCTTGTACAGCTGTTGGGAAGGTTTTGGGTCTTCATTAGCCACATTACCCTTGGGTTTCAATTATGTTTTTGTTTACACTTCTGCATGTGGGTTTTAAAATGGGATTTGCTCCTGAGGCTGCCATGGATGACTCGGGTCTGCCCCAGTGAGGGCCAGGTGTGGAGGTGGTGCAGCTGTTTGGGTCGCAGGGGCTCTGGCAGCACCAGGTACTCAGGGGGAGTTGGTAACTAGGGCAGCAGGAAATATAATGCTCTAGAATGGCATGTCAACCCATTCTTGTATTCTTGCCTGGAGAACCCCATTGACAGAGAAGTCTGGCAGGCCACAGTCCACAGGGTCGCAAACAGTTGGACATGACCAAAGTGACTCTGCATGCATAGATACAAGCCTTTTTTGCCTGTGGCAGTTCTGCCCCAGTGAGGGTTGAGCATGAAGGTGGCACAGCTGCTTGGGTTTCAGGGACCCTGGTGGCACCATGTGTGCAGGGACACAGACTACCTCAGCCCCAGGAGTTATGGCCTTATCAGTGTCTTTTTTCAAGCCTCTGGTAGCTTGTTCTCAGACGACATCTTTGGCTAGTCTTTCTCGGTAGCTCTGCCTGTTCAGGCATTTAGAGGGCTCCTTTGCCTGGGGTCCTTTTATGTTGTTCGATGTGTCAAACACATAGAGGGGCTCCCCTGGCTGGGGTCCTACTCTGTAGTTTGGTGCATCAGGCACTTAAAGAGGCACCCGGGGTGGGGTCCTACTCTGTTGTTCCATGTGTCAGGCGCTTTATGGGCCAGCTTCTTTATTGTTCAGCTGCTGATGCTGACATGTGGGGAGAGAGAGGCTACGGTGATGGCTTTACCTCCTAGGCATGACTCAGCAGTATCACCTTGCTTCCATGGTTGCCTGGCTCCCTCCACAGGCATTTTCCACCACCATCTCCTCCTTCACATCCCCTCAGTCTGTCTCTCTGCAGTCGCCAGAAGCTTTTGCCCAGGGTTTCCTCCACAATCCCTGTGTTCTAGCTCCCAGCCACTGCACCTTCTAGGGGCCCTGCATCCCTGTCTGGGGTACATATGGCTGCAGCAAGTACTGTCTGATTCTCATTCCATTTATGCTGCCACAGATCAACTGCTTCATCCTCAGCTTTAAATGTTTCTCCTCTGACCCAGATAATTGCCCCAATGTGGGTATCGGACCCCCTGCTTCAGTTCCCCCACCCGTCAAGGGCAGGTCCATTCCTACTAATACTACTGTTTTTTCCCCTTAGTTCCTTCATCCTACCTAGGTTTGTGTGGTTCTATATATTCTTTTCTGATGGTCATGTACTCCTGTCAGCTCTCAGCCGGTATTCTGCAAGCACTTCTGTGTTTGAAGCAGTTTTCCTGATGTATCTGTGGAGAGAGATGTACTCCACCTCCACCCAGTCCTCTGTCATCTTGTTCTTCCCCATTAGCTAGCTATTTATGCATGGTAGTGCATATATGTCAGTGCTACTCTCCCAACTAATTCCACCCTCCACTCCCACCCTTATGTCTGCTTTGAATCAGACAGATTAGTATATGTGGGCTTCCCTGGTGGCTCAGACTAAAGATTATATAAAATGTTTACAAGGACAAGAGTGGGAGAGGCTATCTTTTCAATTTCAAGTAGCCTAGCTCCAGGTAAGGTGGTCTGGTATTAGTTCTTCTCTAAACATTTGTTAGAATTGCCCTGTGAAGTTATCTGGTCCTGGGATTTGGTTTGGTGGAAAAAAATTTTATCACAGTTTCGATTTCAGTGATTGTGACTAGTCTGTTCATATTTTCTATTTCTTCGTGATTCAGTCTTGGAAGGTTGTACTTTTCTAAGAATTGCCCATTTCTTCTAGGTCCATTTTATTGACATATAGTTGTTTATAGTAGTCTCATGATTCTTTATATTTCTTCATTGTTTGTTGAAACTTTTCCTTTGTCATTTCTAATTTTTGTTGAATTTGGCTAATAATTTGTCAATTTTGTTTATCTTGTCAAAGAGCCAACTTTTAGTGTTATTGATAATTGTTATTTCCTCCATTTATTTTTCATCTATTTCTTTCCTTCTACTAACTTTAGTTTTTTCCTATTTCTCTAGTTGTTTTAAGTGTAAAATTAGTTTGTTTATTCAATATCTTTCTTGTTGCTCGAGGTAGGCGTGTATTGCTATAAACTTCCCTCTTAGCACTGCTTTTGCTGCATCCCATAGGTTTTGAGCTGTCATGTTTTTATTTTCATTTGTTTCTAGTTTTATAAAAAAATTTCTCATTTATTTTTTTCAGCAGCGGGCTCTTTGTCATTCAGAAGTGTATCGTTTAGCCTCCATGTGTTTATGTTTTTATTTTTGTTCCTGTAGGTGATATCTAACATTATATTGTGGTCAGAAAAGATGCTTGAAATGATGTCAATTTTTTAAAAATTTACCAAAGCTTGATTTGTGGCCCAAGATGTGATCTATCCTGGAGAATGTTTCACATGCACTTGAGGAAAAATTGCAATCTACTCTTTTTGGATAAAATGTCCTATATATATCAATTAGGTTCATCTGTCCAATGTAGTGTTTGACACGTGTTTCTGTATTAAATTTCTCTCTGGATGTGGATGAACTGTTCGTTGGTTTCAGTGGGGTATGAAAATCCCCCACTATTACTGTGTTACTGTAGATTTCCCCTTTTATAGATGTAAGCATTGTCTTATGTATTGAGGTACTCCTATGTGGAGTGTACACACACACACACAAGTTATATCTCATTCTTGGATTAATCCCTTGATTATTACATAGTGTTCTTCCTTGTGTCTTGTAACTTTTTAAAGTCTATGATATCTGATATGAGTATTGCTACTCCTGCTTTTTTTGATTTATATATGTATGGGATCTTTTCCATCCCATTACTTTCAGTCTGTATATGCCCCTAGGTATGAAGTGGGTCTCTTATAGATAGCATATATAGGGATCTTATTTTTGTATCTATTCAACAAGTCTGTGTATTTTGTTTGGGGCATTTAGTCCATTTACATTTAAAGTTATTACCAATATGTATGCTCCTATTACCATTTACTCTATGGATTTGGGTTTGTTTTTGTAAATCAGTTCTTTCTCATGCCTTTTCTGTAGAGAAGTTTCTTTAGCAATTTTTGTAAAGCTGGTTTGGTGGTGCTGAATTCTCTGAACATTTATTTATCTCTAAAGCTTTCAATTTCTCTCTGGAATCTGAATGACCACTTTGCTGGGTAGAATAATTTTGGCTGTAGGTTTGTTTCTTTGTTTTTCTTTTCCTCATTTTCAGTAAATCCTGCCACTCCCTTCTGGTCTGCAGAATTTCTGTCAAAATATCAGCTGTTAACCTTATGGGTATCCACTTATATGTTATCTGTTGCTTTTCCCTCCCGCTTTTAATGTATTTTCTTTGTGTTTAATTTTCAATAGTTTGATTAAAATGTGTCTTCATGTGTTTCTCTTTAGATTTTATCCTGTATCATAGTCTCTGGGCTTCCTGGACTTAGGTGGCTATTTCCTTTTCCTTGTTATGAAAGCTTCTGACTATCACCTTCTCAAATATTTTCTCATGCCCTTTCTTTTATTATTCGTTTTCTTCTGAGAGCCCTATAATCCAAATGTTGGCACACTTAATGCTTTCCTAGAAATCTCTGAGACTGTCTTCTTTTCTTTTCCTTCTTTTTTCTTTATTCTGTTCTGCTTCAGTTATTTCCAGCATTCTATCTTCCAGCTCACTTATCCATTATTCTGCCTCAGTTATTCTCAGTTATTGGTTCTCTCTAGTGTATTTTACCTCTGTTATTGTGTCATTCTGGACTTTCTTGGTGGCTCAGATGGTAAAGAATCTGTCTGCAATGTAGGAAACCTTGGTTCTATCCTTGGGTTAGGAAGATCCCCTGGAAAAGCAAATGACAACCCATGCCAATATTCTTGCCTGGAGAATCCCATGGACAGTGGAGCCTGGCAAGGCTACAGTCCATGAGGTCGCAAAGAGTTAGATATGACTAAGCGACTAACACTTTTTTACATTTATTATGTTACTCATTGCTGACTATTTTTATTTCTCTAAGTCCTTGTTAAACATTTCTTGTATCTTCTAAATCCGTACCTCCTTTCTAATTATTTATCTATGCCTCCATTTTATTTCCAAGATTTTGCATCATCTTTACTATCATTACTCTGAATTATTTTTCAGATAGGTTGCCTATTTCTTCTTCATTTGTTTGGTTTTGTGGGTTCTCCCATGTTCATTCATCTGCTGCATATTTCTCTATCTTTTCATTTTGTTGAATTTACTGTATTTGGGGTCTTTTTTTCATGGGCTGCAAGGTCATAGTTTCTCTTATTTGTGGAATCTGTCCCCAGTGTTTGGGGATGGACAAGTGTCTTGTGAAGATTTCCTGGTTGAGTGGACTGGACCTGTGTTCTGGTGGGTTGAACTAGATATTTTATCCCTGAAAGGCAGTGCCACATCCAGTGGTGTGTTTTGTGGTGTCTGTGGGCTTGGTATGGCTTTGGTCAGCTGTCTTCTTTTAGGGAGTGTTATGTTCCTGTTTTACTCATAGTTTGGAATAAGGCATCTGGCATTGGAGCTTGCTGGCCTTTGGATGAGAACTTGTCTTAGTGTTTTAGATGGAGGTCTTTCGGAGCGGTTTCATGAATTAACGTTCTATAGGCTAAGGAGTTCTCTGGTGTTCCACCATCTTGGACTTAGGTATTTCACCTCAGAGGTTCAAGTCCACCCCCTTACTGGAGTCTTGAGACTTTACAATCCAAACAGCACAGAAGAGAAAGAGAAAGAAATAGAGAACAAAAAGGGGAAAAAAAGAGAAAAGGAAGTCAGACAAAGATACAAGCAAATAAACAACAACCACAACAACAAAACAGATAGACAAAACCCCAAGACAAATGGTGAAAGTGACAAATGGTGAGCAGCACTCAAAAGATAAGAACATCCAATGAAACACACACTCACAAAGAGAAAAGAGAGAAAATTCAGAAAGAAAAAAGAGAAGAAAAAGAATAAAAATAGGAACAAAAAAAGAAAAACAAATACAATCAAGTCATTAAACAAATATGTATGCGAAAATAGATACTAAAAAATACACTAGCAAAAAATCAAAATAAAAAACATGGAAAAGAATGCAGTATAAATAAACAATACTGTAAAAATAGGGGAAAAAGAATAAAATAAATAAATTTGTTTAAAAATAAAATCTTTCAAAAGGAAAAAGTTGAAAAAATAAAGTTTAAATGAGTAGTAAAAAAGAAAGGCAATAGAACAATATAAAAAAGACTGTATGTGCATGAAGTAAAGTGAAGTGTTAGTCGCTAAGTCATGTCAGACTCTTTGAGACTACATGGACTGTGGTCCACCAATCTCCTCTGTCCATGGAATTCTCCAGGCAAGAATACTAGAGTGGGTGGCCATGCCCTTCTCCAGGGGATCTTCCTGACCCAAGGATCGAACCCCTGGGTCTCCCACATTGCAAGCAGATTAACATTTGAGCCACCAGGGAAGCTCCCTCTCTATATATATGTAGAGAGAGAGAGGTAATAAGAATATCTTCCTGAGGCCTCTGTTGTCCTCACCATGCAGTGAGTTCCAGCTAATCTGCTTATTCAAGTCCTCTAATATTTCTATGAAGGACTCTGGACCTCCTGTGTGCACCGTGGGGTCAGTTAATACTGAGATCTGGCCTTACTCCAGCTTGCACTTGCTTCCAAAGTCTACAGTTGACCTCCCTCCCTCAAAGTCCACAGTCTCAGGCTAATTATAGAGATTTAATCTGCTGTACTGGTGGCTGCTGGAGTAAATTCCCTTCATCTTCCTTGGTCATACAGCCCCTGGTGCTCAGCTTTGGTTCTATACCTGACAATGCCTGTAGGCCACCCTCCAGTGTCTGTTCCCCACCCAGATATGAGGGGGCAAAAGTAGCAGCTTATTAAGTCTCACTTACTCAGTGAGGCTAGGGAGAGGTAAGGTATGGCAGACACAGTTGGGGTGTGTGGGGAGTGCCAGCTGTGACTGAGACATAAAGGAAATCGTGTGCTTCTCCAGGGGAATTTGCCCTGGATCTTGTGTCCCTAGGCCAAGCAAAGCCGCACAGGCTCCCAGGAAGATGTGGGCAGTGCTCTGCACATGCTCACAGCTTGGTGGCAGTTGTGACCCCTGGGGTTGCGACCACAGTGACCTCCTGTCCTCCACCTCTGTCACTGATGCTAGCCCTGGCAGTGGCCAAGCAGTCTGTGTTTCCCACCTTGGGGCCGTACACTGCAGTTGCTGGTAGTCCTGCCTCTGGCACTCGAGGTGGCTTTTGTGTATCTACCTTTGGAATCACACTTGACAGTCATAGCTCATCCCGCCTATGGCACTCACAAAGGTGGTGTTTTGCAATCTGTAAGCACATGGAGTTAAACGGTCTCAGTGGCAATGATCGCTTGCCTCTCTGGCAGGCCCAGACTTTACCCTGAACTCCATCAGGTATGTTGTACTAACCCTCTCAGTGTATCTTCACTGCACTCAACTCCAGGCCTCTCTCTGGGGTCTGATCCCCAAAGCCTGAGCCTTTGCACCCAGCCCCTACTTGCTGCTGTGCAGGTGTAAATAGTATCTTGGCTGGGAAATTTTGGTGAGAGCCACTTGGTGAATTCTCTCTCTTTTGCCTTTCAAGAACCTGTTGCTCTGTTCCCCTCTGAGGTTCTGAAGCTCCCCCCACTCTCAATTCCTGCCCATGAGGGGTTTTCCTAATGTACAGAAACTTTTCCTCCTTCACAGCTCCCTCCTCAAGATGCAGATTCCTGTACCAAATCCTTTGTCTCCTCATTTTCCTATATCTTTTGCCCTACCTCATTCTTTGGAAATTAGCTTGCCTTTTTGGAAGTCTGAGGTCTTCAGTCAGTGTTCAGAAAGTGTTCTGCAGGATTTGTTCCACATACATATGTATTTTTGATGTATTTGTGGGGAGGAAGGTGATCTCCCCATCTTAATCATCCACCATCTTGAAAATTCCCCAGGGATCATGGTTTTTAGCCAGCTCTACCACTAACTGTGTGAACTTAAACAAATTACTCCCTCGTTTGTCTCCATTTCCTCAACTGTACAATTGAAAAGATGATTGTTCAGGATACTTCATTCTCTGAAATATACAATTCTCTGAAAATGATGAGCTAGTTCTTCCAGGAAAAAGTCTCCTGATAGTGAATAACATATGGGGAGCATGAGGGATGTCTTACTAGGTACTGTTACCCAACCAAACTGGGTCCACTTGCTTTGTGTGCAGGAAAGTCAATCTACTGACACTGGGTTGTGCTGAGAAAAAACACAGAGGTTATTGCAAGGTGTCAAGTAAGAAGAATAGGCGGCTAATGCTCAAAAGACCCAAACTCCCTGATCTGACTCGTTAATGGTGAGGTAACAGTTTTGAGTTTTGGAATCCCTATTACCAGTTTTATGGTTCCAACAGGTCTCAGGCCTATGTGTCAGTGGTCAGTTCAGTTCAGTTCAGTTCAGTCTCTCAGTCGTGTCCAACTCTCCGCGACCCCATGAATCACAGCACACCAGGCCTCCCTGTCCATCACCAACTCCCAGAGTTCACTCAAACTCATGTCCACAGAGTCGGTGATGCCATCCAGCCATCTCATTCTCTGTTGTCCCCTTCTCCTCCTGCTCTTAACCTTTCCCAGCATCAGAGTCTTTTCCAGTGAGTCAACTCGTCGCATGAGGTGGCCAAAGTATTGGTCAACATGAAGTTAATTTCTTTCATCTTGCGGGGATTTCTGTATCCACAAAATGACTCAAAAATATGGTTCAGGATATTATTTATAGCCCTTGCAGAGGAATTAAAAGTCATTGATTTTGTTTTACAGCTGCTGCTGCTGCTGCGTCACTTCAGTCGTGTCCGACTCCGTGTGACCCCATAGACAGAAGCCCACCAGGGTCCCCCGTCCCTGGGATTCTCCAGGCAAGATCACTGGAGTGGGTTGCCATTTCCTTCTCCAATGTGTGAAAGTGAAAAGTGAAAGTGAAGTCGCTCAGTCGTGTCCGACCCTTAGCGACCCCACGGACTGCAGCCTACCAGGCTCCTCCATCCATGGGATTTTCTAGGCAAGAGTACTGGAGTGGCTTGCCATAGACTTCTCCGTTGTTTTACAGTTAAGCTATTATTATTTTGTCCTATTTGCAAGTTATCCTTTGTTTCCGCATTTTATCACCTATCTGATAAATTTGCTCTTTGGAACTCAGGGAAGGCCAATACTTTTTAACAAACAAGAGGATAGGGCCCTGGGGGAGGGGAGGGATGCAATGGTCTGTTCCCAGGAATGCCCAACAGTGTTCTACTCATTTTCAGTAGTAGTTAATTTATGTATCACTTTTCATGATATGCCTATCCCCAACACAGTTTCTTCCACTCTTGCTTTAACTTATCCAAATAGAACCAGGATCAATCCTTTAGCTGGTTCTTGTTGCTTCATATTACTTTGAATGGAATGAGGACTGGCAATAAGAGCTGAGGATACACTTGATACTAGGAATACCATGCCTCAGATTCAAGTCTCTGTGGCCCAAGTCAATAAGCCCCAGGAATCTGCATGCTTAAAAAGTATCTCAGTAACTAGAAAGCCCCATGAAATTTCAGACTCATTTCCCTAGCAAAAGATAATTTGTTACTTTTCTAAAGAGTTAAATATAAAGATGAAATGAAGTTTTATTTATTTATTTTACTCTGTCATGTAACTAATATTTTCTGATACATCTGTACTAGACTCTGAAGTAAATATAACATTTTCTATGTCCATGAAAAACGTAAGTTCCAGTGTGTGAGATAGAAACTTTAATAGATGATAACAAGACAAGATGATTAATACTATAACCAGATATATGTAAAAAAGCTAGAGGGGCCTTAACTGGTATAGGTGGGGTTAAAGACGGTTACATGGGGGATGTGGCACTCCTAACAGATATTATAGGGTGAGTGGGGGAGAAGGTATTTCTGTTAGCTGTTTCAGCAGTTAGACTCTAGGATAAATGTTACTGTGATCCAGTAGTGTATACTATTGTTCCTTGTTGCTGTTGTTCAGTCACTCAGTAGTGTTTGACTCTTTGTGACCCCATGGACTGCAGCACACCAGGTTTCCCTGTCCTTCACCCTCTACTGGAGCTTGCTCAAACTCATGTCCATTGAATCGGTGATGCCATCCAACCATCTCATACTCTGTCCCTTCTCCTTCTGCCTTCAATCTTTTCCAGCATCAGGGTCTTTTCTAATGAGTCGGTTCTTTGCACTAGGAGACCAAAAATTATTGGAGCTTCAGCTTCAGCATCAGTCCATTCAATGAATAGTCAGAGTTGATTTCCTTTAGGATTGACTGGTTTTTTATTTTAATTAGGTCCCATTTGTTTATATCAAAACCACAATGAGATACCATTTCACACCAGTCAGAATGGCTGCTATCCAAAAGTCTACATGCAATAAATGCTCGAGAGGGTGTGGAGAAAAGGGAACCCTCTGACACTGTTGGTGGGAATGCAAACTAGTACAGCCACTATGGAGAACAGTGTGGAGATTCCTCAGAAAACTGGAAATAGAACTGCCATATAATCCAGCAATTGTACTCCTGGGCATACACACTGAAGAAACCAGAATTGAAAGAGACACATGTACTCCAGTGTTCATCGCAGCACAGTTTATAATAGTGAGGACATGGAAGCAACCTAGATGTCCATCTGCAGACAAATGGATAAGAAAGCTTTGGTACATATACACAATGGAGTAGTATTCATCCATTAAAAAGAATTCATTTGAACCAGTTTTAATGAAGTGGATGAAACTAGAGCCTATTATACAGAGTGAAGTAAGCCAGAAAGAAAAACACCAATACAATATGCTAACGCATATATATGGAATTTAGAAAGATGCAAATGATAACCCTGTATACGAGACAGCAAAAGAGACACAGATGTATAGAACAGTCTTTTGGACTCTGTGGGAGAGGGTGAGGGTGGGATGGTTTGGGAGAATGGCATTGAAACATGTATATTATCATATGTGAAACGAATCGCCAGTTCAGGGTCGATGCATGTTACAGGATGCTTGGGGCAGGTATGCGGGGATGACACAGAGGGAGGATAAAGGGAGGAGGGATGTGGGAGGGGGGTTCGGGAGGGGGAGCTCATGTTCACCCGGGGGCGGATTCATGTCAATGTATGGCAAAACCAACCAATATAATATTGTAAAATAATTAGCCTCCAATAAAAATAAAAATAAAAATAAAAATAACAATAATAATAATAATAAAGGATTGACTGGTTTAATCTCCTTGCTGTCCAAGGGATTCTCAAGAGTGGTCTCCAACACCACAGTTTGAAAGCATTAGTTCTTCAGTGCTCAGCCTTCTTTACAGTCCAACTCTCACATCCATGCATGACTAATGGAAAAACCATAGCTTTGACTACATGGACCTTTGTTGGTAAAGAAATATCTCTGCTTTTTAATACACAATCCAGGTTTCACACAGCATTTCTGAGGAGGAAGCGTCTTTTAATTTCATGGCTGCAGTCACCATCTGAAGTGATTTTGGAGCCCAAGAAAATAAATTCTATCTCTGTTTCCCTTTTTTCCCTCATCTATTTGCTATGGAGTGATGGGACCAGATGCCAAGATCTTAGTTTTTTGAATGTTGAGTTCTAAGCCAGTTTTTCACTCTCTTCTTTCAATTTCATCAAGCGGCTCTTTAGTTGTTCTTCTCTTTCTGAATAAGGGTGGTGTCATCTGCATATCTGAGGTTATTGATATTGTTCTTAGTCCACTGATAACTGATAGGTGTTACTATTATTGTATTGTTTTATATTTGTATGAGAACTACTAGTCAAAGAGGTCATCCAGGAGACCATAAGACTTGATGAATTCAGCAAGTTTAGCCATAAAGCTTAGTAGACAACAGAGATTATTCTGCATCATATACTCTTATCAAAATCTTCTGTTTAAATTAACACTGATATTGACCTTATATTCTCATATCTCAAAGGTCATTTCAAACTTTTCAGTGGAGTTACCCTTATTCCAAAACTACATGAAAATGTTCCCTGACTTTCACTTCCATTCATGGTTTATTCTCATGAACTATAGTCTCCCAGGTTTGTTCCTTTTTGAGGCTGATGACTACATGCATATCAGGCCTGGGTAATCTTTACAGAATACTTATTTCAACTTTCAAAATTTAGAGGGAAAAAAAGGAGAAGAAAGAATTTTACCTGATGACTGATTTTAAATTTCTGACTTCTCTGATAACCAAAAACAACTTTCCTTTTTTTAAATTTGAAATGTCATTTCCTGGATTTTCTTTATAAAATTATTGTTTTATTGGAGTATAGTCATTTCACAATTTTGTGTTATTTTCTACTGTGCAGCAAAGTGAATCAGGTATATGTATACACATGCCCCCTCTTTTTTGGATTTCTTTCCTGCTTGGGTCACCACAAAGCATTGAGTAGATTTCCCTGTGCTATACAGTAGGTTCTCATTACTTATCTATTTTGTACATAATAGTGTATATATGTCAATCCCAATTACCTAATTCATCTGACCCTCCCATTCCCCTTGGTATCCATACATTTGTTATCTACATCTGTGTGTTTATTTCTGCAAAAAATAAGTTCATATGTATCATTTTGCTAGATCCCATATATATATACAATATGAGCATATATACAATATTTGTTTTCCTCTTTCTGACTTACTTCACCTTGTATAACAGTCTCTAGGTTCATCCATATCTCTGCAAATGGTAAAATTTTGTTTCCTTTTATGAGTGAGTAACATCCCTGGTGGCTCAGATGGTAGAGAATCCACCTGCAATGCAGAAGACCCCAGTTTGATCACTTGGTCAGGAAGGTTCCCTGGAGAAGGGAATGGCTACCTACTTCATTGTTCTTGCCTGGAGAATTACATGGACAGAGGAGCTTAGTGGGCTACAGTCCATGGGATCACAAAGAGTCAGACACAAATGAGCAACTAATACTTTCTTTCACTTTCAGTATTCTATTTTGTATATGTACCACATCTTAATCCATTTCTCTTTTGATGAACATTTAGATTGCTTCTATGTCTTGGTTATTATAAATTGTGTTGCAATAAACATTGGGGTGCACTTATCTTTTTGAATTACGGTTTTCTCCAGGCATATGCCCAGAAATGAAATTGCTGGGTTAGACAGTAGTTCTATTTTTAGTCTTTTTAAGGAACCTCTATAGTGGCTTTATCAATCTACATTTCCACCAACAGTTCAAGCGGGTTCCCTTTTCTCTACACACTCTCCAGCATTTACTCTTTGTAGATTTATTGATGATGGTCATTCTGACCAGTGTGAGATTATAGAAAACTCATTGTAGTTTTGATTTGAAAAAAATCTTGCTGAGATTTCTGTCAAAGATTTCTGCTTATGTTTTTCTCTAAGAGTTTTATAGTGTCCATCTTTTTCAACAGTTAGTTTATTAAGGTTGGATTTTACCAGGGGGTTGAGGCCCCAAAGATCTGAGAATTATATCAGTGGTTAACTGGTCAGAAGATTAAATGAAAACCAGCTAAACAGACAATTATCTGCCTATTCTTCAAGATCTTCAAAAATGACACTTTGTTATTCCTATCAGTTATTCTGGTATTTCCTCTTCTTTGTGATGTATTGCCCAGCAGAGTGCATAGTATATTGTAGCTATCCCATATATATTATTTTTTGAATACATTTCTGGGATGGATTATTACATCTTTTCTTTAATTTGCAAATACACCATGCATTTAGTATTGCAGTGATATAAGAACTATTTTATTTATTTTTGTATTACACCTTTTCCCACAATTTTATTTTTAATTAATTTATTTTAATTGGAAGCTAATTACTTTACATTATTAAACTAGATAAGTATATCAAAGAAGAAAATTCATTCTCGGTTCCAGTACCCTAATATTAACATTGCTGGGACTTTAACTTAGGCTTTTAAAACAAATTTCTATGTATAGATTTAAAAAGTTGCATATATCTTTATGTCTTGTCTTCTCATTTACCATTATTTCATAGCTTTTTAATGCTATTATGTACTCTTCATAATCACCATTTTTATGGTGCATCATACTATTAGTTTCCTTATGAACATTGCCATGACATTCTTATATCCCATGTTTTATTGCATCTTCATCCTCCAATCTCACAAACAAGCACTAATTATGCAGCCAAAATTTTTTGACTGAAACTACTTATTCATTCCCATCTTTCCTCTGACTATATCATGATGTAGAATATCAGAGGAACCTATACATTCTTCCTACTTATCTTTAAAGATTGACATGGTGTGAGTAAATTTCTTACTGTTGGTCTATAAACACTGGTATATGTATCATATTCTTGTTCTTATAGTTTCAGTTCAGTTCAGTTCAGTTGCTCAGTCGTGTCCGACTCTCCGTGCCCCATGAATCACAGCACGCCAGGCCTCGCTGTCCATCACCAACTCCCGGAGTACACTCAAACTCATGTCCACAGAGTCGGTGATGCCATCCAGCCATCTCATTCTCCGTCGTCCCCTTCTCCTCCCACCCCCAACCTTCCCCAGCATCAGAGTCTTTTCCAGTGAGTCAACTCGTCGCATGAGGTGGCCAAAGTATTGCAGTTTCAGCTTTAGCATCAGTCCCTCCAATGAACACCCAGGATTGATCTCCTTTAGAATGGACTGGTTGGATCTCCTTGCAGTATAAGGGACTCTCAAGAGTCTTCTCCAACACCACAGTTCAAAAGCATCGACTCTTCGGCGATCAGCTTTCTTCACAGTCCAACTTTCACATCCATACATGACCACGGGAAAAACCATTGCCTTGACTAGACGGACCTTGGTTGGCAAAGAAATGTCTCTGCTTTTTAATATACTATCAAGGTTGGTCATAACTTTCCTTCCAAGGAGCAAGCGTCTTTTAATTTCATGGCTGCAATCAGCATCTGCAGTGATTTTGGAGCCCAAAAAAATAAAGTCTGACCCTGTTTCCACTGTTTTTCCATCTATTTCCCATGAAGTGATGGGACCAGATGCCATGACCTTTGTTTTCTGAATGTTGAGCTTCAAGCCAACCTTTTCATTCTCCTCTTTCACTTTCATCAAGAGGCTTTTGAGTTCCTCTTCACTTTCTGCCATAAGCGTGGTGTCATCTGCATATCTGAGGTTATTGATATTTCTCCCAGCAATCTTGATTCCAGCTTGTGCTTCTTCCAGCCCAGCGTTCCTCATGATGTACTCTGCATATAAGTTAAATAAGCAAGGTGACAATATAGTTTAAGTGAACCTAATTAGGAGAGTCTTGGGTAAATTCCAACATGAAGAAAATTCCTGAAAAAGGAAGTATTTACATCCTGAACATTTAGAAGCAGCATATCTTAGGGGTTACTGTGTGTGTGTGTGCGTGTCTGTCTGTCTGTCTGTCTGTGTTGGGGTATATAATAAATGGAATGCTGAGAAGAAAAGTTAGTAGAAATTCACATCCAGACAGGGCAAGATAAAGGGAAGAGTTCAGCTCTTTTCTGGTCAGTTTGGGAATGCATCCTGGAAATATTACCACTGTCCACCATTATATCTTATTTTTGGCTTCAGACATATGAACATGTGGTTCTCTGTGAGACTGGGTAACATGATGTGTGTGAGGATGAGTTTTTCTCATATTAGATATGCTTTTGCAATATGATAAGGCAACTGAAATGGGCCAATGTTATTTCCAGGAGTGTTCTGAGACACTATGTCATGGAACTACGTGACTTTGATGAGATGGCACCTAGTATGTCCAAGGCAGTGTGGGGCCATTGGAGGCTCTGAGTGATGAGGACACAAGGAAGGAAGTCAGAGAGAAGCTGTAGACATGACTGATGAAGGGAGATGGTCTGATTGGCAGGGAGAGATTAAAGGACATATGTTTTTCCAGACATACTTGATGATGAGACAGAGTAAACAGATCACATGGTCTTCTAAAAATATCTGAAAGCCATTAACACTAATAGGAGGGAAGATAATTTATGGGGTGAGGTAGGGAAAGAGAGATAGAATTCATAGATGGAAGTAAAGAAAGGTATTAAACACCTGAGTTTCTTTAAGAATGTTTAAACTTGACATTAAAATATTGACAACCTGTATAACAATGGCAATGATAAATCAGAATGGACTGTGACTAACCTATGACACTGGAGCAAGATCCTAGAGATCCAATCTTTTGTCAAGCAATACTCTATGATGGGCAGAGCCAGGGTAGACACTGAGGAACTCAGGGCAGTAGAGAGAAGATTTGAGAGACATGAGGTGACTATTTACCAACTAGTATTAAGGTGTTTCAACATTTTAACAATTGATATGGACACACAGCTCTAGTTCTCAACTGAGTGTGATTTTATCCCCCAAAGGATATTTTTTGCAATGTCTGGAGACACTCGTGATTGGTAGTGGGGTAATGCTACTTGAATCTAGTAGGTAAAAAGCAGCGATGTTGTTAAACATCTTACAATGCATAGAAAAGAACCCTCAACCCTCTCCTTCACCCCCAACAATGCCCAGTGCACACAACAAAGTGTTATTCAACTCAAAATGTCACTCTTTCTAAGGTTGAGAAATCCTGGCCATACAGGTACAGATCAGTTAAATATCAGCTTTGAGAATGCCTCCATCACTGATGAGGTTGAGTTAGTGAGAGAGTTTCACAATGGAAATAACTGATGTTCATCTCTCTCTCCTGGACTCCCCTGACATCGTTGTCTCTCCAGGATGCTCAGCTAGAAACTTTCCATTTTCTTTACTCTGGTCCTCCTTTCCAACCCTATTTCCATTACCTTAATTTAGGTCTTTTTCACCATCTCTTTTAAGGCTACTTCAGCAATCTCTAAAACAGTTTTCCAGAAACCACTCTTTTCCACTTCCAATCTATTTTCTATACAGTCCTCCTTGCTTACCATTGTAGCTCTGTCCTGGCACATGCAACCATACCCAGAGTAGGCACTGAGTAAATATTTATTGAATTAATTAATAAATGAATGAATTCTGTTACATCTTTGCTCCAAATTTTCCAATAGTTACTGGTAGCACACAGAATAAATGCAAAATCACACACAAGACAATTAAAAATATTATCCCAATTATAAAGCTGCATACAATTATTAAATTCTATAATATATAGATCATATAAATAAAAATGTATACAATTATAAACTTGTATATAAAAATTATATACAACTTGACTTATTTGCAATTCAAAATATCATACCAATCACATACAAGACAATTCAAAATATTATACCAATTTGTCTTTCTAGTTTAATTTCCTTGTTTTTTAATCTCACCCTGATTTCACCCCACTATATGCACTTTATACTATAACACAATGAACATCTCCATTTCCCCCAAACGTCACATTTTTTTTCCTTTTTATATTTCTCAAACACTATTATGAAATTCTGCTAGTCCTTAGTCATCTTGGTGTCTTTTCTCAGTGGTCCTCAATATAGGGTGAAGATGGGGGGCTCATCAAAAGAACACTCAAAATAAAAATTTCCAAACTCCATTCCACATCTACTGAAATCTAGAAGAGGAAAACAGGCATATATATATATATATATGTATAATTTATTTTAATTGCAGGCTAATTACTTTAAAACATTGTGGTAGTTTTTGCCATCCATTGACATGAATCAGCCATGGGTATACATGTGTCCCCCAATCCCGAAAAGCCCTCCTATCTCCCTTCCCATCCCATCCCTCTGGGTTATCCCAGTGCACTGGCTTTGAGTTGAATATGCTGCTGCTGCTGCTAAGTCACTTCAGTCGTGTCCGACTCTGTGTGACCCCATAGACAGCAGCCCACCAGGCTCCCCCATCCCTGGGATTCTCCAGGCAAGGACACTGGAGTGGATTGCCATTTCCTTCTCCAATGTATGAAAGGGAAAAGTGAAAGTGAAGTCGCTCAGTCGGCTCAGTCGTCTCCGACTGAACTCAAATCTACATGAAACCCAGTTCCCTGTTTCATGCATCGATCTTGGAACAGTCATTCATTTCAAATATGGTAATGCATCACATTCTTTTTGACTGATTACCCTTACTTTATATGGGTCTATTTCTGGACTCTATTCTTTTGTGTATGATCTATATGTCTGTCCTTTCACGAGTACTGTGTTGTCAAATTTCAATAACACTTTCAAAGAATTCACTTTTAGATTCTTTCAATTCAGCTTAGCTGTTCAGTCATGTTGGACTCTTTACGACCCCATGGTCTGCAGCATGCCAGGCTTTCCTATCCATCACCAACTCCCGGAGCTTGTTCAAACTCTTGTCCATCGAGTCCATGATGCCATCCAACCATCTCATCCTCTGTTGTCCCCTTCTCCTCCTGCCTTCAATCTTGGTCAGCATCAGGTTCAATCTTGCTCAGCATTCAATGAGTCAGTTCTTCACATCAGATGGCTAAATATTGGAGTTTCAGCTTAGCATTAGTCTTTCCAATGACCATTCAGGACTGATTTCCTTTAGAATTGACTGATTTTATTTCCTTGCTGTCCAAAGGACTCACAAGAGTCTTCTTCAACACCACACTTCAAAAGCATCAGTTCTTCAGTGCTCGGCTTTCTCTATGTTCCAACTCTAACATCCATACATGACTACTGGGAAAACCAAAGCTTTCACTAGATGGAAAAGTAACATCTCTGCTTTTTTAATATGCTATTTAGGTTGATTATAGTTTTTCTTCCAAGGAGCAGGTGTCTTTTGATTTCATGGTTGCAGTCATCATCTGCAGTGATTTTGGAGCCCAAGAAAATAAAGTCTGCCACTGTTTCCATTGTTTCCCCATCTATTTGCCATGAAGTGATGGGACTGGATGCCATGATCTTAGTTTTTGGGTTTTTTTGTTTGTTTGTTTGTTTACTTTTTTAATTTTATTTTATTTTTTACTTTACAATATTGTATTGGTTTTGCCATACATTGACATGAATCTGCCTCGGGTGTACATGTGTTCCCCATCTTGAACCCCCATCCCACCTCCCTCCCCATATCATCCTTCTGGGCCATCCCAGTACACCAGCCTTGAGCATCCTATATCATGCATCAAACCTGGACTGGCGATTCGTTTTATTGAGTTAGACAAAGCTGTGATCCATGTGGTCAATTTTATTAGTTTTCTGTGATTGTGGCTTTTATTCTCTCTGCCCTCTGATGGGTAAGTATAAGAGGCTTCTTGAAGTTTCCTGATGGGAGAGACTGGCTGTTGAGAATCTGGATTTTCCTCTGATTTTCCTCCTTTGCTCAGTAAATCTTTAATCCAATTATCTGTTATCTTTATGCTTACTGACCTTTTACTCTTTTGTCTATATTCTGTAATTTATTCCATCCAGGTTTTTGTTGTTGTTGTTGTTCAGTTATAAAATTTCCATGTATTCTTCTCTACTTTTAGTTTCTTTGCAGAGCCTCCATATTTTCCCATGTCTTTTAAGAACGTTCATCTTTACTGTGTAGAGTACTCATTGTTGAACATAGTTTTTGTAAAGTTTTATCTGATAATTCCATCTTCTGCATTATCTCAGATTTAGCATTTGTTAGTTATCTTTCTCCTTATGATTTGAGATTTTCCTGTCTGTATGTGTGTGAGTGTGTCTGTGTGTGACAAGTAATTTTGGATCATATCCTGGATGATTTGATTCCTATGTTATGAAACTAAGCATTTTTAAATTTCAAAGTGAACTTTGATTAATTTTTCATGATTTTTTTAAAGTACTGTGTTATGTTCAGATTACAAATTTCAACTTATATTTTGTATACTATGGTTCCAATGTCAATTTCTAAGTTTTTGAAGATGAATTTGAATCAGTCCAACATGAGACCTGGGTGGTAGTTTACTCTGTAACTCTGGTCTCAAAGCTTTAGGCTTGTTATGGTCAGATATGTGCATGCATAATTGAGTGTGAGTCCAGAAGTTCATACATGATTATACAGAATTACTTTCTTCATCTCCCTCCTCTCAGTGATTTCTTTTAATCTTTCCTCTTCAATCCCCCAATACCTTCTTACATTCTTGGTGTTACTGTTTTCTTTCAGGTCCTAGTTAAGGGAGGACAGAAGGAGAAAGACAAAGACAATGAGGCTTTTCCCAGTGGTCTTAGAATCACAGCCCCTCTCTGGAGAAAGAATGGTTCTTTATCATCAGAGTACTAGGCATCTGCCCAGCCACCACCATAAATATCTTTAGTCTTCAGATAAATTTCCCCATGCATTCTCTTAAAAATTTATAATTGCATTCAGTGGGAGATATCATATTCGCTGGGCCAAAGTCCCATTTGACTTTTTTTTTTTTTAATTTTTATTGGAGGCTAATTATTTGACAATATTATATTGATTGGTTTTGCCATACATTGACATGAATCCGCCCCGGGGGTACATGAGTTCCCCCTCCTGAACCTCCCTCCCACCTCCCTCCTCCCTTTATCCTCCCTCTGGGTCATCCCGGCACACCAGCCCCGACCATCCTGTAACATGCATCAACCCTGAACTGGTGATTCGTTTCACATATGATAATATACATGTTTCAATGCCATTCTCCCAAACCATCCCACCCTCACCCTCTCCCACAGAGTCCCAAAGACTGTTCTATACATCTGTGTCTCCTTTGCTGTCTCATATATAGGGTTATCATTTGCATCTTTCTAAATTCCATATATATGCGTTAGTATACTGTATTGGTGGTTTTCATTCTGGCTTACTTCACTCTGTATAATAGGCTCCAGTTTCATCCACCTCATTAGAACTGATTCAAATGTATTCCTTTTAATGGCTGAATAATACTCCATTGTGTATATGTACCAAAGCTTTCTTATCCATTCGTCTGTAGATGGACATCTAGGTTGCTTCCATGTCCTGGCTATTATAAACAGTGCTGCAATGAACACTGGAGTACATGTATCTCTTTCAATTCTGGTTTCCTCGTGTGTATGCCCAGGAGTGCGATTGCTGGATCATATGGCAGTTCTATTTCCAGTTTTTTGAGGAATCTCCACACTGTTCTCCATAGAGGCTGCACTAGTTTGCATTCCCACCAACAGTGTAAGAGGGTTCCTTTCTCTCCACATCCTCTCCAGCATTTATTGCATGGAGACTCTTGGATAGCAGCCATTCTGACTGGTGTGAAATGGTATTTCACTGTGGTTTTGATTTGCATCTCTCTGATTACGAGGGATGTTGAGCATTTTTTCATGTGTTTGTTGGCCATCTTTATGTCTTCTTTGGAGAAATGTCTGTTTAGTTCTTTGGCCCATTTTTTGATTGGGTCATTTATTTTTCTGGAATTGAGCAGCAGGAGCAGCTTGTATATTTTGGAGATTAATCCTTTATCAGTTGCTTCATTTGCTATTATTTTCTCCCATTCTGAAGGCTGTCTTTTCACCTTACTTATAGTTTCCTTTGCTGTGCAGAAGCTTTTGATTTTAATTAGGTCCCGTTTGTTTATTTTTGCTTTTATTTCCAATATTCTGGGAGGTGGGTCATGGAGGATCCTGCTGTGATTTATGTCGGAGAGTGTTTTGCCTATGTTCTTCTCTAGGAGTTTTATAGTTTCTGGTCTTACATTTAGCTCTCTAATCCATTTTGAGTTTATTTTGGTGTATGGTGTTAGGGAGTGTTCTGGTTTCATTCTTTTACAAGTGGCTGACCAGTTTTCCCAGCACCACTTGTTAAAGAGACTGTCTTTTCTCCATTTTATATTCTTGCCTCCTTTGTCAAAGATAAGGTGTCCATAGGTGCGTGGATTTATCTCTGGGCTTTCTATTTTGTTCCATTGATCTATATTTCTGTCTTTACGCCAGTACCATACTGTCTTGATGACTGTGGCTTTGTAGTAGAGCCTGAAGTCTGGCAGGTTAATTCCCCCAGTTCCATTTTTCTTCCTCAAGATTGCTTTGGCTATTCGAGGTTTTTTGTATTTCCATACAAATTGTGAGGTTATTTGTTTTAGTTCTGTGAAAAATATCATTGGTAGCTTGATAGGGATTGCATTGAATGTATAAATTACTTTGGGTAGTATACTCATTTTTAAAATATTTATTCTTCCAATCCATGAACATGGTATATTTCTCCATCTATTAGTGCCCTCTTTGATTATTTTCAGTAGTGTTTTATAGTTTTCTACGTACAAGTCTTTTGTTTCCTTAGGTAGATATATTCTTAAGTATTTAATTCTTTTCATTGCAACAGTGAATGGAATAGTTTCCTTAATTTCTCTTTCTATTTTCTCATTATTAGTGTATAGGAATGCAAGGGATTTCTGTGTGTTGATTTTATATCCTGCAACTTTACTGTATTCATTGATTAGCTCTAGTAGTTTTCTGGTAAAGTCTTTAGGGTTTTCTGTGTAGAGGATCATGTCATCAGCGAACAGTGAAAGTTTTACTTCTTCTTTTCCAATTTGTATTCCTTTTATGTCTATTTCTGCTCTGATTTCTGTAGCCAAAACTTCCAGAACTATGTTGAAGAGTAGTGTTGAGAGTGGGCACCCTTGTCTTGTTCCTGACTTTAGGGGAAATGCTTTCAGTTTTTCATCGTTGAGGATAATGTTTGCTGTGGGTTTGTCATATATAGCTTTTATTATGTTGAGATATGTCCCTTCTATTCCCACTTTCTGGAGGGTTTTTATCATAAATGGATGTTGAATTTTGTCGAAGGCTTTCTCAGCATCTATTGAGATAATCATATTATTTTTATTTTTCAGTTTGTTAATGTGGTGTATTACGTTGATTGATTTGCGGATATTGAAGAATCCTTGCAATCCTGGGATACAGCCCACTTGGTCATGATGTATGATCTTTTAAATATGTTGTTGGATTCTGATTGCTAGAATTTTGTTAAGGATTTTTGCATCTATGTTCATCAGTGATATTGGCCTGTAGTTCTCTTTTTTTGTGGCATCTTTGTCAGGTTTTAATATTAGGGTGATGGTGGCCTCATAGAATGAGTTTGGAAGTTTTCCTTCCTCAACAATTTTCTGGAAGAGTTTGAGTAGAATAGGTGTTAGCTCTTCTCTAAATTTTTGGTAGAATTCGTCTGTGAAGCCGTCTGGACCTGGGCTTTTGTTTGCTGGAAGATTCCTGATTACAGCCTCTAGTTCCGTGCTTGTGATGGGTCTGTTCAGATTTTCTATTTCTTCCTGGTTCAGTTTTGGAAAGTTGTACTTTTCTAGGAATTTGTCCATTTCTTCCAGGTTATTCATTTCATTGCCATATAATTGCTGATAGTATTCTCTAATAATCCTTTGTATTTCTGTGTTGTCAGTTGTCATCTCTCCATTTTCATTTCTAATTTTATTGATTTGGTTCTTCTCCCTTTGTTTCTTGATAAGTCTGGCTAGCGGTTTGTCAATTTTATTTACCTTCTCAAAGAACCAGCTTTTGGCTTTATTGATTTTTGCTATGGTCTCTTTTGTTTCTTTTGCATTTATCTCTGCCCTAATTTTTACGATTTCTTTCCTTCTACTGAAACTGGGGTTCTTCATTTCTTCCTTTTCTAGTTGCTTTAGATGTAGAGTTAGGTTATTTAGTTGACTTTTTTCTTGTTTCTTGAGGTGTGCCTGTATTGCTATGAATCTCCCCCTTAGCACTGTTTTTCCAGTGTCCCAGAGGTTTTGGGTTGTTGTGTTTTCATTTTCATTCATTTCTATGCATATTTTGATTTCTCTTTTGATTTCTTCTATGATTTGTTCATTATTCAGCAGCGTGTTGTTCAGTCTCCATATGTTGGCATTTTTAATAGTTTTTCTCCCGTAATTGAGATCTAATCTTACTGCATTGTGTTCAGAAAAGATGCTTGGAATGATTTCAATTTTTTTGAATTTACCAAGGCTAGATTTATGGCCCAGAATGTGATCTATCCTGGAAAAGGCTCCGTTTGCACTTGAGAAAAAGGTGAAATTCATTGTTTTGGGATGAAATGTCCTATCGATATCTATTAGGTCTAACTGGTCTATTGTATCATTTAAAGTTTGTGTTTCCTTGTTAATTTTCTGTTTAGTTGTTCTATCCATAGATGTAAGTGGGGTATTTAAATCTCCCACTATTATTGCATTGTTGTTAATTTCCCCTTTCACACTTGTTAGTAATTGTCTTACATATTGCGGTGCTCCTATGTTGGGTGCATAAAATTGTTATATCTTCATCTTGGATTGATCCTTTGATCATTATGTAGTGTCCTTCTTTGTCTCTTTTCACAGCCTTTGTTTTAAAGTCTATTTTATCTGATATGAGTATTGCTACTCCTGCTTTCTTTTGGTCTCTATTTGCATGGAATATCTTTTTCCATCCCTTCACTTTCAGTCTGTATGTGTCCCTCGTTTTGAGGTGGGTCTCTTGCAGACAACATATTTGGGGGTCTTGTTTTTGTATCCATTCAGCCAGCCTTTGTATTTTGGTTGGGACATTCAACCCATTTATGTTTAAGGTAATTATTGATAAGTATGATCCCGTAGCCATTTTCTTTATTGCTTTGGGTTCGAGTTTATACACCCTTTCTGTGTTTCCTGTCTAGAGAAGATCCTTTAGCATTTGTTGGAGAGCTGGTTTGGTGATGCTGAATTCTCTCAGCTTTTGCTTGTCTGTAAAGCTTTTGATTTCTCCTTCATATTTGAATGAGATCCTTGCTGAATACAGTAGTCTGGGCTGTAGGTTATTTTCTTTCATCACTTTAAGTATGTCTTACCATTCCTTCCTCGCCTGAAGAGTTTCTGTTGAAAAATATGGAACGCTTCATGAATTTGCATGTCATCCTTGCGCAGGGGCCATGCTAATCTTCTCTGTATCATTCCAATTTTAGTATATGTGCTGCCGAAGTGAGCACTCTTATGAGTACTTTTGAGGCTTATGGAAGAAATACGAAAATTCCCCGTATGTCATCTTAGACTGATGTGCTAACCCGTATTTGGCCTTTAAGGTTTTGGAGAATTTTAGCTGATTTTTTTTCCCGTAGCTACTGGCATAGGGACCACTTCTTTCTCCTGTGCTATGACATCAATGTTATATTGGATTGATTTGGTTTTTTAAAGCAACTGGTTCAGTGCTTTTAATGATTATGAGATTAATCTGTTTTTATATTTCTTCTTCTAAATTTAAATATGTCTATTTTTGTCATTTTGTAATCTATCAGTTCAGTTGTTCTGTTGTGTCTGACTCGCAACCCCATGGACTGTGGCACTCTAAGCTTCCCTGTTCATCACTGACTCCAAGAACTTTCTCAAACTCATGTCCATCAAGTTGGTAATGCTGTCCAACCATCTCATCCTCTGTCGTCCCCTTGTCCTTCTTCTTCAGTCTTTCCTAGCATCAGGGTCTTTTCCAAGGAGTCAGTTCTTCAAATCAGGTGGCAAAAGTATTGGAGTTTCAACTTCAGCATCAGTCCTTCCAATAGATATTCAAGACTGATTTCCTTTAGCATTGATTGGTTTGATCTCCTTGTAGTCCTAGAGACTCTCAAGAGTCTTCTCCAACACCACAATTCAAAAGCATCAATTCTTCAGTGCTCAGCTTTCTTTATAGTTCAACTCTCACATCCATACATGACTGCTGGAAAAGCCATAGCTTTGACAAATGGACCTTTGTCACCATTTTAATTTGTAATCTATATTTAATTTGAAATCTATATTTCCCTATTATACTGCTAATTTAGACCATGTTTTCAACTTCACTGATTCTCTTCTTTTTAAAACATCTTTAAGAAGGGCTGGCAAAAATTTCTGGAAGCTATGTAGCCCAGTGGTGTTCCATTTGAGAGGTAGAAGGGAAGAGCTGATCTCCCCCCAGAGCAAAGCTAGTACTATGGTTGGAGAATTTCCATGCTACACACAGGAAGGGGATATTAATTTTATAGCCAGAGTTGATGGGCGATCCCAGTCCCTCTTAACTAGAAAACCTGTTTGGGAAATTGAGGGTAGCTTGGAGTGGTCCTTCCTTCCCCTTCCTAGGCAAGGGAGCAGAAACATAGTCCTACCTGCTTAGGAGTGTTTTCCAGTCCCATCTACACAGAAAGGCTGGCAAAAACTCCTGAAACCTATGCAGTCCAGCAGTGTTTAGGCCTGGTGAAGAGCAACAGAGCTGATAGTTTGCAAAGCTAAGTCAAAAGCCCTGTTTGACCAGGAAATTGGGGTGTGGGTAAACTTAAATTAAGACAACAAGCAAAGAACTTTATCAGCTCTAGAGCTGCTTCCCTGGTATGCTTGGGCAGGGAATTTAATTCACAACCCTCTTCATCACTTCATCAGCCTTCTGCCAGTCCAATAATTGAACTTAACCAGAGCACATGGGAAGCTGTGTGGCCCATTAAATGGGCCTATTTATAGGTCCTATCTATAGTGACACTTAAACAGGGAGCATAGGTTATGGCTTTCTCTCTCTGTAGAGAAAAAGCTGGTGGCCTCATCTCACCAGGGAATTCAGTGTACAGTCTTTCCTAATTAAGTTCTATAAACAATGAGCTGTTCAGACTTTAAGCTCCATCTTATTGCCCTTCTAAGTCAGGGAAAGTAATCTATAGCCGTATCTACTATTGAATATAGTATCCAACCTTACTAACTAGTAAACATGACCAGAGAATCCAGACAATCATGGAGCCCAACTTACAGCCTTACTTTGGTAGGAAACTAAGCCAGAAGTCCCAACCAACTGTTCTCAGCCAGATGAACACCCCTCACACAGGAAGGGGATATTAATTTTATAGCTCAAATAGTTTCTTCATGGCCAAATAAACCATAATAGTTGTCCCATCTGCCCAAGGACACTACCAGGAGACACATAGAAACCCAAACTGAGTTAACTAATGAAGAAGCAAACCTTTAAAGTCTGGAAAAGTATCTCAATTACTTTTAAAATACAGACCCCACATTTTTTTAAAATAAAGGACTCAAAGGTCACAAAAATCAAGTAAATTTGACGCCACTAAAAAAAAAAAAAATAATGAAATTTCAACTGATATTAAAGAAATGGAGATTTATTTATTGTCAAATAATTAATAATAAACCACTTAAGGAAGCTTAGTGAACTATAAGAAAATAAACCTAAACTAAACAAAATTAGGCGGAGAAGGCAATGGCAAGCCACTCCAGTACTCTTGCCTAGAAAACCCCATGGATGGAGAAGCCTGGTAGGCTGCAGCCCGTGGGGTCGCTAAGGGTCGGACATGACTGAGCGACTTCACTTTCACTTTTCACTTTCACACACTGGAGAAGGAAATGGCAGCCCACTCCTGTGTTCTTGCCTGGAGGATCCCAGGGACGGGGGAGCCTGGTGGGCTTCCGTCTATGGGGTCACACAGAGTCGGACACGACTTAAGTGACTAAGCAGCAGCAGCAAACAAAATTAGGAAAAAATTGCCTGAGTAAAATCAGAAGTTCAATATGGAAATAGTAACCACACACACACACATTAAAAGTTCTAGAGTTAAAAAATAAGTTAACAAAACTGAATTGAAGAATCCAATAGAGATTTTCAGAAGTAGACTCAACCATGCAGAGGGAAAGAGCCAGTGACGTGGAGGGTAGGACATTAGAAATTAACCAGTAAAAGAAGTAAAAAAAAAAAAAAAGAATGGCAAAGAGTAAAGAAAGCCTACAGAAATCACAGAACACAGTGGGAAAAAAAAACACTATATTTATGTTATGACAATTCCAGAAGGGGAAGAGAAAGAGCAAGATGCAGAATAAACATAAAGCAAAAGTGGCTGAAAACTTCCCAAGCGTTGGAATAGAGATGGACATATAGATCCATGAAGCACAGAATATCTCAGATAGGTTGAATTCAAATAAGAATACAAAAAGACATATTCTTATTAAATTTTCAAAAATCAAAGACAAAGATAATTTTAAGAGTAGCAAGAGTAAAGAAAGTAGTTACATACAGGGAACCACCATAAGACTATTAGAAGATCACTCAAAGATAACTTTTCAGGCCAGGAGGAAATGGGATGACTTTCAAAATACTGAAGTAAAATAACTGTCACCCAAGAATGATATACCTAGTGAATCTGCCCTTCAGAATTGAAGAAGGGATAAAAAACTTCCCAAACAAAATCTGAGGAAGTTCATTATCACCAGAAATGATTTGTAAGAAATGCTGAAGAGAATTCTTTGATTGGAAGTAAAATAATGCTAATTAACATCATAAAAAAATTAAAGGGTAGTGTAAATCTCACTGAAAATGGTAACTATGTAAGCATAGTTAGTTTCTACAAGATGCTAATAATGGTGCACAATTTACTTGCAATTCTAGTTTAAAAGTTAAAAAAGAACATAGCAAAAATAATAACTGCAATATTCTCTTAATTAAACACAGCAAAAAGACTAAATTGTAACAGTATTAACCTAAAATGTGAAAATAAAGATAAGTAGAAGTGTGAATAATGTAAAGTAATTAGCCTCCAATTAAAATAAAGTGTGAAATGTTATGAATTCTCTTGAAGATGTGTTGAGTATAAAATAGGATGCTATAAATTTAAGATATTTCATATAAGCCTCATGGTAACCACAAAGGAAAATCCTCTAATAGTTACACAGAAAAACGGGATAAAGAAGTCATAGATATTAATACAAAAGTCATCATATCTCATACACATGCACAAACACACATGCCAATAGGATAAGAAACAAGGAATAATTGATCTTCAGAACAGCCAGAAAACAATGAACAAAATAACAATAGTAAAACTTTACTTATAAATAAATTTAAATACAAACAGATTAAATTATACATTTAAATGAATGGACTTTAAAAATCTGCAAAGTCTAATTATATGCTCCCTATAAGAAACTGACTTTAGCATTATAGACACACATAGACTGAGAGTGAAGGGATGGAAAAAGACATTTCAAGAAAAAGTATCAAAGAAAGCAAGGGTACTGATACTTATAACTGACTATAAACTAAAAAAATGAGAAAAAAAGACAAATAAGATCATTGTATTATGAAAAAGTGGTCAATACATCAAGAAGATATTGGGCTGGACAAAAGTTTGTTTGAATTTTTCCATAGGATGTTACAGAAAACTCAAACAAACCTTTTAAAAGCCCAGTATAACAATTTAAATATTTATTTACCTGACATGAGAGCACCTAAATATGTAAAGCAAAACTAACATAGGTAAAAAGAGAAATATATAGCAATACAATAGTAGTTGGACACTTTAATTCCTCACTATCAACAGTGGATAGCTCATCCAAATAAGAATGAATAAGGAAATAGTTATTTGATTGACACTATAGACCTAATGAACTTCATAGACATACAAAGAACACTCTATCCAACAACATCAGAATACACCTTTTTTTCCCTACAAGCACACATAGTATCTTTTTCTAGGTTAGCCCATATGTTAGGCCACAAAACAAACCTTAGCATAATCAAGAAGACTGAAATCATACCAAGTATCTTCTCGCATCACAATGGCATAAAACTCAAAATTAACAAGAGGAAACTTAGAAAATCCATAAACATATGAAAAAAAGACTCTCCTGAACAACCAATGGGTCAAAGAAGAAATTAAAGTAATTTTTTAAAAAATGTTGTTTTTGAAACAAATGAAAATTGAAACACAATATACCAGAATTTATAGCATGCAAAAGAGCAATTATAAAAAGAAAGTTCACAGCAATAAACACCTACTTTAAGAAGCAAAACGATCTTAAATAAAAGCCTAACTCTATTCATTAGGAAAGTATAAAAAAGAACAATGTTAACCTGAAGTCAGCAGAAAAAAGGAAATGATAAAGACCACACAATAATAGATTAAATAGAAGACAGAAAAACAATAGAAAACCTTAACTAAAATACAGTTATTCATAGAAAAGATAAACAAAATTAACAATCTCTTACCTAGTCTAACAAAGAAAAAAAGAGAAAGAAGCTAAGCCAATAAAATTATAAATAAAAAATGAGACATTAAATTTAATGCCACAGAAATTCAAAGGATCATAAGAGACTACTATGAAAAACTATACACCAACAAACTAGACAACCTAAAAAAAATGGAAGAATTCTTGGAAATGTATAATTTACAGTAACTGAATTATAAAGAAATAAAAATCTGAGTAGACCATATACTAGTAATGAGACTGAATCAATAATAAAAATCTCCCAATGAAGGGAACCAACAAAGGTCCTTCTAGTTAAGACTATGATTTTTTGCAGTAGTCGTGTATGGATGTGAGAGTTGGACTATAAAGAAAGCTGAGTGCCAAAGAATTGATGCTTTTGAACTGTGGTGTAGGAAAAGACTATTGAGAGTCCCTTGGACTGCAAGGAGATCAGACCAGTCCATCCTAAAGGGAACCAATCCTAAATATTCATTGGAAGGACTAATGTTGAAGCTGAAACTCCAATACTTTGGACACATGATGCAAACAGCTGACTCATTTGAAGAGATCCTGATGCTGGGAAAGACTGAAGGGAGGAAGAGAAGGGGATGACAGAGGATAAGATGATTGGATGGCATCACTGACTCAATGGAGATGAATTTGAGTAAACTCTGGGAGTTGGTGATCAACAGGGAGGCCTGAAATACTGTAGTTCATGGGGTCGCAAAGAGTCAGACACGACTGAGTGACTGAATTGAACTGAATGAAGGAAAACTCAAGATCAGATAGCTTCACTGGCGAATTTTACCAAAAATTTAAAGAAAAATTGACAGAAATCTTTTTTAAACTTTTCCAAAATACTAACAGCAGGGGACCCTCCCAAGTTCAGCATTATCTTGATATGAAAATCATAAATAAAAACTACTAGAGAGGAAATATACAGGCTAATATTCCCGATGAACATAGAAACAAAACTTCTCTGGACTTTTCTGGTAGTCCACTGATTAAAACTCTGCACTTCCAATGCAGGAGGCATGGGTTCAATCCCTGTTTGGGGAACTAAGGTCTGACATGCCAAAAAAAAAAAAAAAAACAACTACAAAATATCTTAATAAAATACTATCAACTGGAATTCAGTAGTAGATTAAAAGAATTATTCATCATGATAAAATAGGATTTGTCCTGGGGTGAAAGTAAGGTTTGATATATATATATATATATATCTCAATCAATGTGATACACCATATTAATAGAGTGAAATGAAAGAATCATATCATCTCAATAGACGCAGAAAAAGCACTTGACAAAATTTGGCAGAGAAATTCACAGAGAATAATGAAAATTCTGAGCATATCAGTTATAAAAAGAATGTATTTCAACAGAATACAAGTCATATGTGGCAAACTCTTGCTGATATCGCACTCAATGGTGAAAATTCGAGAGCTTTCCCTCTAAGATCAGGAACAAGACAAGGGTTTCCATCTTCATCACTCCTAATCAACACTCCTCATCATCATCACTTCTAATACTAGAAGGCCCAGTCAGAGCAGTCGGGGAAGAAAAAGAAATAAAAAGCATTAGAATTGAAAAGGAAGAATTAAAATTGTTTCTATTTCTAGATGACATGATTTTATGTATAGAAAACCCTAGTACTCTACCAAAATTTTGTTACATCTAATGGATCCATTTAGTCAAATGGCAGCATACAAAATTAACATACAAAAATCAGTAGTGTTGGTGTATAATAATAACAAATTATCTGATAAAAAAGAAACTATCCAGTATAAAATGGCATCTAATACAATAGAGCATTTTGGAATAAATTTAGCCAAGAAAGTGAAAAATCTCTACACTGAAAAATCTAAATCACTGATGAGACACAATGAAAAAGACACAAATAAATATAAAAGTATTTCATGTTTGTGGATTGGAAAAATATGTATTGTTAAAATGTCCACTCAAACCATCTATAGATTCAGTGCAATTGCAATCAACATTCCGATGATGCTTTTACAGAATTAGAAAACAACAATTCTAGAAATTTATATGGAACCACAAAAACCTCATGAAATGAAAGTAGTCCTGAAGTAGAAAAGCAAAGTAAGAGGCATTATACTTCCTGATTTCAAGCTGTATTATGAAACTATAATAATCAAAACAGTATGGTACTGGCATTAAAAAAGAATCCTAGACTAATGTAGCAGAATTGAGAGCCAATAAATAAATTTATGCAAATGCAAGCAAGTGCAAGTGTTAGTCACTCAGTCATGTCAGACTCTTTGTGACCTTATGGACTATAGCCTGCTAGTCTCCTCTCTCCCTGGAATTCTGCAGGCAAGAATACTAGAGTGGGTAGCCATTCCTTTCTCCAGGGGATCTTCCCAACCCAGGGAACAAACTTGGGTTTCCCACATTGCAGGCAGATTCTTTACTGTCTGAGCCACCAGGGAAGCCCAAACAAACCCATGCATACATCCAAATATTACTTGAGAAGGAAGCCATAAATACTCAATGGAGAAAAGACTGTCTCTTTAATAACTGGTGCTGGGAAAACTGGATATTATTTGTAAAAGAGTAAAACTAGACCCCCAAATTAGACCAGTCACAAAAATTAACTCAAAATGTATTAAAGACTGAAATGTAAGACCAAAGATCATAAAATTCCTAGAAGAAAACATGGCAAACATTTCCTTGACGGGGTCTTGGCAACATTTTTTTTTAAACATGGCATCTAAAATACAAGCAACAAAATGAAACAAGTGGATCTATATCAAAGTTAAATTTTACTGCATAACAAAAAAGATGATGTACAGGATGAAAAGATTACTTATGGAATAAAAAATACTTACTAACAATACATAAAATACAGTTAAGAAAAAAAACCCACAATAATCTAATTAAAAGGAGCAAAGGATCTGAAAGAACATTTTTTTCCAAAGAAGATAAATGAATGACCAACAGGTACATCAAAAGGTGCATAGTATCACTAATCATTAGGGATAATTTTAATGCAAAGCAAAATTACAATGAGATACCACCTAAAGTCTTATTATCAAGAAGACAGGAGATAAAAAATACGGGTGAGGATGTGATGAAAGGGTACACTAGTACATTATTAGTGGGATGGTTCATCAAAAAAGAGTATGGAGGTTCTATTAAAAAAAATAGAAGTAGAACTACCATATGACTGCAGCAATTCTACTTCGGTGGTCATATCTAAAGAAAAAAAAAAACACTATATAGGAGTGATACCTTCACTTCCATGTTTACGGAACATTGTTTACAAGAGCCAAGGCATGCAAACAACCCATATGTCCATTGACAGATGAATGGGTAGAAAGAAGTGTGTATATATATGTATATATATGGTTGAAGAATATTGATATTTTATAATATCATGTATAATGATATATATCATATGTAGTTGATATTTATATAGTTGACCAATATTCCATCTTATTATATATAAGATATATGCTATAATAAAAAATATATATCATGGAATGGGCTTCACAGGTGGCTAAACAGTAAAGAATCTGCCTGTAATGCAGGAGGTGTGGTTTCAATCCCTTTGTCAGGAAGATTCCCTGGAGAAGGAAATGGCAAGCCACTACAGTATTCATTTCAGTTTAGTTCAGTCACTCAGAAGAGTCTAAATCTTTGTGACCCCATGGACTGTAGCACACCAGGCTTCCCTGTCCATCACCAACTCCCAGAGCTTGCTCAAATTCATGTCCGTCGAGTCAGTGATGCTATCCAACCATCTTATACTCTGTCATCCCCTTCTCCTCCTGCCTTCAATCTTTCCCAGCATCAGGGTCTTTCCCAAAGAGTCAATTCTTTGCATCAGGTGGCCAAAGTATTGGAGCTTAAGCTTCAACATCAGTCCTTGCAAAGAATATTCAATGTTGATTTGCTTTGGGATTGCCTGGTTTGATCTCCTTGTAGTCCAAGGAACTCTCAAGAGTCTTCTCCAACACCACAGTTCAAAAATATCAATTCTTCAGCACTCAGTATTCTTTATGGTCCAGCTCTAGCTTCCATACATGACTACTGGAAAAGCCATAACTTTGACTAGATGGACATTTGTCAGCAAAGTAATGTCTCTGCTTTTTAGTATACTGTCAAGTTTGGTCGTAGCTTTCTTCCAAGGAGCAAGCGTCTTTTAATTTCATGGCTGCAGTCATCATCTGCAGTGATTTTGGTGCCCAAGAAAGTAATGTCTCTCACTATTTCCATTGTTTCCCCATCTATTTTCCATGAAGTGGTGGGACCAGATGCTACAATCTTTGTTTTCTGAATGTTGAGTTTTAAGCCAGCTTTCACACTCTCTTGCAATTTCATCAAGAGGCTCTAATTCCTCTTCACTTTCTGCCATGAGGGTGATGTCGTCTGCATATCTGAGATTATTGATATTTCTCCTGGCAATCTTGATTCCAGCTTTTGCTTCATCCAGCCTGGCATTTCGCATGATGTGCTCTGTATATAAGTTAAATAAGCAGGGTGACAATATACAACCTTGATGTACTCCTTTCCCAATTTGGAATCAGTCCATTGTTCCATGTCCGGTTCTAACTGTTGCTTCTTGACCTGCATAGAGACTTCTCAGGAGGCAGATCAGGTGGTCTGATATTCCAAACTCTTTAAGAATTGTCCACAGTTTGTTGTGATCCACACAGTCAAAGCCTTTGGCATAGTCAATAAAGCAGATATAGATATTTTTCTGGAACTCTCTTGCTTTTTAATGATCCAACAAATGTCATGGCAATTTAATCTCTGGTTCCCCTGTCTAAATCCAACTTGAACATCTGGAAGTTCTCCGTTCACATACTGTTGAACCCTCATTTGGAGAATTTTCAGCATTACTTTGTTAGCATGTGAGATGACTGCAAATGTGAGGTAGTTTGCACGTTTTTTGTCATTGCCTTCTTTGGGATTGGAATGAAAACAGATATTTTCCAGTCCTGTGGCCACTGCTGGGTTTTCCAAATTTGCTGGCATATTGAGTTCAGCACTTTAACAGTGTCATCTTTTAGGATTTGATATAATTCAACTGATCCCTGCATTCTTGTCGAGAAAATCCCATGGACAGAGGAGATTGGAGGGCTACAGTTCTTGGTGTCACAAGTGTTGGATACGACTTAGTGACTAGACAACAACAAAATATAAAGGAATATTTTTTTCACCATAAAAATAAAGGAATCATTTTTTGTGTGTGATAACGTGGTTACGCATTAAGGACATTCTAAAATAAATAGAACAAGACAAATACATGATGTATGATATCACATTTAGATGAAATCTCTCTTAAAAAAAAACAACAACAGAGAAATAAATATCACATTGATGGTTACCAGAGACAGGGGTATGAAGAGGGGGAATCATATAAAGGTAATCATAAGATACAAATTTATAGGAATTTAACTGGGATCTCAGAGCCCATACCCTAATAGAAATGGCTTGCTTTAACTTTACCAGTTATGGTATTTACCTCATGTGTCATTAGCCCTCCTCAAACATGTGATACACAGGGCAGAATGCATTTAAATTAATGTTTACTCTAATTGCTGTTGTCAGAGGGGATATTGAAGTAAATGGGTCCTTTCACAGCTACCTAGAATTCCCCATATTTTTTTGTTTTGTCTTTTGTTATTACAAATAGTTCAGCAATGACCATCACCAGATAGCCATTACTGAAATCAGATTGATTATATTCTTTGCAGCCGAAGATGGAGAAGCTCTATAGACAGGAAAAACAAGACTGGGAGCTGACTATTGCTCAGATCATGAACTCCTTATTGCAAAATTCAGGCTTAAATTGAAGAAAGTAGGGAAAGCCACCAAGGCATTAAGGTATGACCTCAATCAAGTCCTTTACAATTATACAGTGAAAGTTACAAATAGATTCAAGGCATTACATCTGACAGACAGAATGCCTGAAGAGCTATGGATTGAGATTTGTAACATTGTACAGGAGGCCATGATCAAAACCATATCCAAGAAAAATGCAAAAAGGCAAAACAGTTGTCTGAGGAGGCCTTACAAATAGTTTAAAAGAAGAAGAGATGCTAACAGTAAAGGAGAAAAGAATAGATATACCAACCTGAATGCAGAGTTCCAAAGAATAACAAGGAAAGATAATAAAGCCTTCCTCAGGGTTCAGTGCAAAGAAATATAGGAAAACAATACAATGGGAAAGACTAGAGATGTCTTCAAGAAAATTAGAGATACCAAGGGAACTTTTCATGCATAGATGGGCACAATGAAGGACAGAAATGGTATGGACCTAACAGAAGCAGAAGAAATTAAGAACAGCTGGCAAGAATACATAGAAGAGCTATACAAAAAAGATCTTAATCACTCAGGTAACCATGATGGTGTGATCAATCACCAAGAGCCAGACATCCTGGAGCATAAAGTCATGTGGGCTTTAGGAAACATCACTACAAACAAAGTTAGTGGTGGTGATAGAATTGTAGTTGAGCTATTTCAAATCTTAAAAGATAATGCTGTTATAGTGCTGCACTCAATATGCCAGCAAATTTAGAAAACTCAGCAGTGGCCACAGGACTGGAAAAGGTCAGTTTTCATTCCAATCCCAAAGAAAGGCAATGACAAAGAATGTTCAAAAACCACACAATTTCACTCATTTCATATGCTAGCAAAGTAATGCTGAAAATTGTCCAAGCAGTGCTTCAACAGTACATGAACCAAGAATTTCCAGATGTTCAAGTTGGATTTAGAAAAGGCAGAGGAACCAGAGATCAAATTGCTAACATCTGTTGGATCATAGAAAAGGCAAGAGAATTCGAGAGAAACCACCACTTCTGCTTCATTGACAGAACTAAAGTCTTTGTGTGGATTACAACAAACTGTGGAAAATTCTTCAAGAGATGAGAATACCAGATCACCTTACCTTCCTCCTGCAAAACCTGTATGCAGATTAAGAAGCAGCAGTTAGAACTGAACATGCAGCAATGTATTGGTTCTAAATTGGGAAAGCAGTATATCAAGTCTGCATTTTGTAACCCTGCTTATTTAACTTATTTGCAGATTACATCATGCGAAATGCCAGGCTGGATGAAGCACAAGCTTGAATCAAGATTGACAGGAGAAATATCAATAACCTCAGATATGCTATTGACACCACCCTAATGGCAGAAAGTGAAGAGGAACTAAAGAGCCTTTTGATGAAGGTGAAAGAGGAGAGTGAAAAGCCTGGTATAAAGTTTAACATTCAAGACCTAAGATCATGGCATCTGGTCCCATCACTTCATGGTAAATAGATGGGGAGAAAATGGAAAGAGTGAGAGACTTTATTTTCTAGGGCCCCAAAATCACTGCAGATGGTGGCTATAACCATAAAATTAAAACGCACTTGATCTTTGGAAGCAAAGTTATGATCAAACTAGACAGCAGAAACATTAATTTTCTGATGAAGGTCTGTCTAGCCAAAGCTATGGTTTTTCCAATATTTGTATGGATGTAAGTGTTGGACCATAAAGAAAGCTGAGCACCAAACAATTAATGCTTTTGAACTGTGGTGTTGGAGAAGACTCTTGAGAGTCCCTTGGCCTGCAAGGAGAGAAAACCATTCAATCCTAAAGGAAATCAGTCCTGAATATTCATTGGAAGGACTGGTGTCGAAGCTGGAGGTCCAGTTCTCTGGCCAACTAATGAGAAGAGATGACTCACTAGAAAAGACCCTTATGCTGGGCAAGATTGAAGGCAGGAGAAGAAGGGGATGACAGAAGATGAGATGTTTGATGGTAACATGAACTCAATGGACACGAATTTGAGCAAGCTATGTGAGATGTGAAGAACAGGAAAAGCCTGGTGTGCTGCTGTCCATGTGGTCGCAAAGAATTGGACATGACTGAGTGACTGAACAACAGCAACAACGTGCATTAATTATGTTCATGTTTCCCAGTGTATCTCTAGAATATATCTATTATCTGATAGATTCTTCCCTTGTGGATTTGGGAAGAATGCTGTCTGCTTAAGTAGGAGGGTCAGAAATTTGAAGAAGTGCTAGAATAATTGTTGATAGTCTCAGAACTTTAGAGATGTAATTTAGTTGTTGGGTTATATTGAGAGCACAGCTGAGTCTTGGAATTACAAATTCTTAGTGACTCAAAACTACTCTTGATTACATTGTTTCCTAGCTAGTATTAAGCTTATCTCTGATAAAGAAGCTGAAAGCAAATAACTGGCTTTGTGTAATGTTTGGTTTCTCCAGATGAATTAGATGAAAGAGCCAGAAGAGGAAGAAATTTTGTTGCTTTGGTAGGATAGTTATTGATACAGAGGATCATGAAATCTAAGCTTAAAGATGAAGGAATTAAGGAAAGAATAGTCTTGAGTCCTTAGATTTAGGGAGAAACTTTAAGGGCTAATGCAAAATCCAGATTAGTTTGAAAAATGATCTTGGTGAAAATGGATAAACTATGAATTTTAAAGGAGGAATTATGGTTCAAGACTGGAGTGAAATTGGAGTTAGAGAAGTTTTATGTACTAATATCAGAGTGTGACTGTTGTGTGGTAAATGAAGTGGAATAGAGAACCAGGACATGAGAGATGAAGATTTTGATAACTGAAATGTCAAGACTTTGGATAAATATCCATGTAGATTTATTTAGTACTTAAGAAAGGTCACTTATTAATAGTATGGTGTTAACAATTGGGGTGAAGAGGCTAAGTACTAAGGTATTTAGAGAATAAAATGTGAAATCATGAGGCTGGTAGAGGACAAGCTTCACGAGGCATAGTCTGTCTACCCATTGATGGGTAGAAAAGAGCAGTTTCTTTCTTTCTTTTTTTTTTTTTGAAGAGGAAATTTGTTCTAATTTATTTTTTCAAACACTGTGATGTAATTGACATATACCATTGTATTACTTTAAGCTATACAACACAATAATTTGTTATGTTTATATATTTGAAATGATTATCACAATAAGTTTATTTAACATCTATCACCACACATAGTTGCAAATTTCTTTCTTGTGATAAGGAGTTTTAAGGTTTTTTCTCTGAACTTTGAAATATACACATTGTTGACTATAGTCACCATGCTATGCTTTATATCCTTAGGACTTACTCATCATATAACTGAAGGTTTATATTCTTTTACCAGTTTTCCCACCTCCTACTTCTACCAGCTGCCAGTCTGTTCTCTGTACTTAAAAGTTTGTTTATGTTTGTTTTTTAAATTCCATATGTAAGTGATATCATGCAGTATTTGTAGTTTTCTGACTTATTTCACTTTGCATAATACCTCATTATCTAGCTATCCATGTTGTCACAAATAGTAGATTTCCTTATTTTATAACTGAATATGATCCTATAATGCACACACGTATACATGGACATTTTCTTGATCCATTTATTGTTGATGGACCAATTGCAATTTCTTAGGCTCATTTACCTATTTCTGACTTTGCACATACTTTTTCTTCTGCCTAATGAAATTCTAACATTTCAAAATCAAATGTAACCTTTTCCATGAAGTCTTTCTCAACCTAAGCTGGTCACTCTCTTCTCTGAGATTCTATAGTGCTTGATTGTAACTTTGCTATAGGATTTATCATTTCGTATTTAGAATCAGTTTTCCCAGATCTTACTAATCTATGAGTCAAATAGGTTTACCTAACGTGCATTTCACTACTCTTTCCACTACCTACTCATTCATGATGACAAATTCCTCCAAAATGTTTCTCTCACAATATTTCTGTGTTTCCTCAATGTGTGGCTCAAATGTTTTTTCAAATAATTCTGTTCCTGCCAGTTCCCAATGCAGTTCTGTCACCCACTGCAATTCTATTGACTGTTGTCATTTTCATGGGGGACACAGCCTCTCACTTGATACACTCCACTGTGCTGCTCACACCTAAGTCATCCACTGGGTCACTACTCTATTGGCTGCTAGTCTTGATGTGTATTCCAGTTGAGTGATGGTATACAGAGAAAATGATCTTCAACTTTTGGAGAAGGCTGTTCTCTAGTTTTTTGGAGAAAAGACAACTACTTCAAATAAAAAAAAATGTTTATGACAATAATACATTCACAAGAAGTTGCACAGGAAGGTCCCATGAATCCTTCACTCAGTTCCCCCAATGGTTATATTTTATATGATTTATTTGTGTGTCTCTCAGACGCCCAGCCATGTCTGAGTCTGAGACCCCATGGACTGTAGCCTGCTGGTCTCCTCGGTAAATTCTCTTGGTAAGAATACTGCACTGGGGTGCCATTTCCTCTTGTAGGGTATCTTCTCTACCTAGGGAATGAACCCATGTCTCTTAAATCTCCTGCATTAGCATGCAGAATTTTTACCACTAGGGCCACCTGGGAAGCTCTTTATAGCTATAATAGACCATCAAAACCAGGAATTTGACATTGGTAAAACGCATACGTGTAGCTTTATGCCATTTTATCACATGAAAAGATTTAAGTGATCATCACTGTAACTGTGATACAGAACTATTCCATCACCAGAACAATCCCTGTCCCCTCTAACACACCATTCCTAAATCCTGGAAATCACTACTCTATTTTCCATCTCTATATATTTTTCATTTTGAAAATGTTACTTAAATGGAATCATCCAATTTGTGACCTTTTAATAATTGCTTTTTATTTCAGTTAGATAATGTATTTAAGATCCATTCAAATTATATATATATATATATATATATATATATATATATATATATATATATATCGATTTTGTTGTTAAGTTGCTAAGTCGTGTCCAACTATTTGTAACCCCATGGACTGAAGCACAATGGACTTCCCTGTCCTTCACTATCTCCCAGAGAGTCAGTGGTGCTACCCAACCATCTCATCTTCTGTTGCCCACTTCTCCTCTTGCCTTCAATCTTTCCCATCATCAGGGTATTTTCCAATGAGTTAGCTCTTCACATCAGGGAGCCAAACTATTGGAGCTTCAACTTCAATATCAGTCCCTCCAATGAATATTCAAGGTTGATTTGCTTTAGGATTGACTGGTTTGATCTCTTTGCTGTCCAAGGGACTCTCAAGAGTCTTCTCCAACACCACAGTTCAAAAGCATCCATTTTTCAGTGTTCAGTCTTCTTTATGGTCCAACTCTCAGAACCATACATGACCACCGGAAAAACCATAGCTTTGACTAGATGGACCTTTGTTGGCAAAGTGATGTCTCTGCTTTTCAATAAGCTGTCTAGGTTTTTCATAGCTTTTCTTCCAAGGAGCAAGTGTCTTGTAATTTCATGGCTGTAGTCACCATCCATAGTAATTTTGGAGCCCAAGAAAATAAAGTCTGTCACTTTTTCCACCCTCACCCCCCCCATCTATTTGCAATGAAGTGATGGAACCAGATGCCATGATCTTTGTTTTTTGAATGTTGAGTTTTATGCCAACTTTTTCACTCTTCTCTTTCCACTTCATCAAGAAGCTCTTTAGTTCCTCTTTGCTTTCTGCCATTAGAGTGGTATCATCTGTATATCTAAGGTTGTTGATATTTCTCTCAGCAATCTTTATTCCAGCTTGTGATTCATCCAACCCAGTATTCCCCATGATGTAACCTGCACATAAGTTAGGTAGTTTACTCCTTTGCTACCGAGAACTATTCCATGTGTGCACCACATATCACCTGCTGTAGGACATTTTCGTTGTGTTATAGGTTTGGTTGTTTCCTCTGAAAAGATATGCTAAAGTTCTAATTCCCATTATTTCATGATGTAACTTTATTTGGAGGTAAGGCCTGTACAAATGTAATCAAGTAAAAATGAGATCATTAGTACGGACCATAATCCAATATGATTAGTGTTCTTATAAATATGGGAAGTTTAGACGGATACAGGCATGTACAGAGGGAAGGTTATGTGAAGAGAAATGGGGGGAATGGCATATGAAGCCAGAGGACTGTAGTGATGCACCTGTAAGCCAAGAAATGCCAAAGATTGCCAACAGTTCACCATAAGTTAGGAAGAGACATGGAGAATATTCTTGCTTACAGCCCTCAGAAAGAACCAATCTTGCCAACGTCTTAAGTTTGAACTTACAGCTTCCAGGCAATAAATTTCTGTTACTTTAAGACAGCCAGTTTGTGGTAATTTTTTATATCAGCCCTAGAAATCTAATACAATTGTCTTTTTCCCCACTTTGGAACTATTATGAATTTTAATGTAAATTTTTTTTTTTTTTTTGTGGACATATGTTTTCTTTTCTTGGAGTAAATGAAGACTTCAGGCAGGGACACTTACTTTAAGATACTAGACCACTTTATACTACTGATAAAATAATCTTGAACATACTGTCCTTCTCCAAACATAAGAGCCCCCATTTATTTTAGAATGGAAGAAGTACCCTTCGTCTGGTCAAATATGATAATCACCTGTGAAGACATGCAGTTCAGCCTCTCTCCCACCTAAACATGGCAACACAATATTCTTATGCCAGATCATCAGGATCTAAACCTTCACCTCTACATGTTAAAAAAAAAAAAAAGACTCACTGTGAACCTAAACCTAAAACTCACATTTGATACAAAATTAGCTCAAAATATGTCATAGATTTCGATGTAAAACTTTAAATATGTTAGAATAAAATGTAGGAGAAAGCCTCTGGACTCTGAGAAGTCTAGGTTTGAATTCTGGTACTGCTCCTTGTCAGCTGAGTGATATATTCTCAATCATTTCACTTCATTCAATTGCAATCTTTTCTTTTTCCATCTGCTGAACAGGGCTGTTAATGCATTCCTTATAAGTTTGTCTGAAGGATGATAAACAAGATAACAAAAGTAAAAACTACCTTGTACAGGGCTTGGTGTATAGTGAATCCTTGGTAAATATTATATACTTTCTTCCTTATTTAGTAAAAAAATATCTGCCTCCGATGACTTCCATTTATTGGGCCAATTTTTGTCACTGAGCACTTGATCAGACCAAACTATCCTCTGTATAATAAGGGACACTCCGACTCTAGGGAAAGTGTCATCACATGGGAACATATAAATATGACCATGTAAAAAGGTGCTTTTGTTGGGTCTTTCCAACCTTCAAGCCTCAAAGTCTTCAAAAGATGAAGGAAGCAGGGACAAGAGACACCACAAGTACCCTGTGGGGTCTGTTTAAGACATGGGTTCTGGGGACTACAAGGCCAACTTTCACAGCAGAAACAAATATGGCTGCTCATTCATTCTGTTACTATTCAGAATAAGAACCTTCTCAATTCAGTAAATCCCATCTCCCCTTATCAGGTGTGAGCAATGAAGTCATTCTAACCCTCAGGCTGAACCAAAGCCGAGGTTGCCATGGAGACTAACTGTATTGTCTAGAACACTCTGGACAAGAGCAGCATTTAGGAGAAGGCTGGGGTCTATTATTCTCATAAAGACAGTCTATGTACCAGACCTTGATTTTAAAAAGATGTTTTCAAGCAACCCTGAGGTATATGGTGTTTAGAGGGGCAAGGAATTTCATGCAGATTTCTTATCACATAGAGTCATAACTGGGACTTTTTTAAATTAATTTTTATAGGAGTATAGTTGCTTCACAATGTTGTGTTAGTTTCTACTATACAGCAAAATGAATTAGCCATACATTAATACATATATTCCCTCCCTGTTGGACTTCTTTCACATTCAGGTTACCACAGTACATTAAGAAGAATTCCCTGTGCTATATAGTATGCTTTCATTAGTTACCAAATAAACAATTACAGCCTTGTCATACTCCTTTCTCAATCCTGAACCATTCAGTTGTTCCATAAAGGTTTCTAAATGTTGTTTCTGGAGCCACATACAGGTTTCTACCTATTTTATAAATAATACCAATGGCATATATATGTCCACCCCAATCACCCAAATCCTTCCGCTACTCCTCAGTTCAGTTCAGTTCAGTTCAGTTGCTCAGTCATGTCCAACTCTTTGCGACCTCATGGAGCTACAGCATGCCAGGCCTCCCTGTCCATCACCAACTCCCAGAGTTTACTCAAACTCATGTGCATTGAGTGGGTGATGTCATCCAACCATCTCATCCTCTGTCATCCCCTTCTTCTCACAGCTTCTATCTTTCCCAGCATCAGGGTCTTTTCCAATGAGTCAGCTCTTTGCATCAGGTGGCCAAAGTATTGGAGTTTCAGCTTCAACATCAGTCCTTCAAATGAACACTCAGTACTGATCTTTTTTAGGATGGACTGGTTGGATCTCCTTGCAGTTCAAGGGACTCTCAAGAGTCTTCTCTAACACCACAGTTCAAAAGCATCAGTTCTTTAACACTCAGCTTTCTTTATAGTCCAACTCTTACATACATACATGACTACTGGAAAAACCATAGCCTTGACTAGACAGACCTTTCTTGGCAAAGTAATGTCTCTGCTTTTTAATATGCTGTCTATGTTGGTCATAACTTTCCTTCTAGGGAGTAAGCATCTTTTAATTTCATGGCTGCAATCACCATCTACAGTGATTTTGGAGCCCCTCAAAAAAAAATCTGCTACTCTTTCCACTGTTTCCCCATCTATTTGCCTTGAAATGATGGGATCGTATACCATGAAGTTAGTTTTCTGAATGTTGAGCTTTAAGCCAACTTTTTCACTCTCCTCCTTCACTTTCATTAAAAGGCTCTTTAGTCCTTCTTAACTTTCTGCCATATGGGATCATCCCTTATGTCAGTTATCTATACATTTGTTCTTTACATTTGTGTCTCTATTTCTGCTTTGCAATGAGATCATCTAAACCATTTTTTTAGATTCCACATATATTCATTAATATATACCATTTGATTCTCCCTTTCTGACTTACTTTACTCTCTGTGAGACTCTCTAGGTACATCCAGGACTCTACAAATGGCCGAGCTTCATTTGTTTTTATCAGTCAGTTCAGTCCAGTTGCTCAGTCGTGTCCGACTCTCCGCGACCCCATGAATCACAGCACGCCAGGCCTCCCTGTCCACCACCAATTCCCGGAGTACACTCAAACCAACGTCCACAGAGTCGGTGATGCCATCCAGCCATCTCATTCTCCGTCGTCCCCTTCTCCTCCCACCCCCAACCTTTCCCAGCATCAGAGTCTTTTCCAGTGAGTCAACTCGTCGCATGAGGTGGCCAAAGTATTGCAGTTTCAGCTTTCGCATCAGTCCCTCCAATGAACATCCAGGATTGATCTCCTTTAGAATAGACTGGTTGGATCTCCTTGCAGTATAAGGGACTCTCAAGAGTCTTCTCCAACACCACAGTTCAAAAGCATCAATTCTTCGGCGATCAGCTTTCTTCACAGTCCAACTCTCACATCCATACATGACCACGGGAAAAACCATTGCCTTGACTAGACGGACCTTGGTTGGCAAAGTAATGTCTCTGCTTTTTAATGTACTATCAAGGTTGGTCATAACTTTCCTTCCAAGGAGCAAGCGTCTTTTAATTTCATGGCTGCAATCAGCATCTGCAGTGATTTTGGAGCCCAAAAAAATAAAGTCTGACACTGTTTCCACTGTTTTTCCATCTATTTCCCATGAAGTGATGGGACCAGATGCCATGATCTTTGTTTTCTGAATGTTGAGCTTCAAGCCAACCTTTTCACTCTCCTCTTTCACTTTCATCAAGAGGCTTTTGAGTTCCTCTTCACTTTCTGCCATAAGGGTAGTGTCATCTGCATATCTGAGGTTATTGATATTTCTCCCAGCAATCTTGATTCCAGCTTGTGCCTCTTCCAGCCCAGCGTTCCTCATGATGTACTCTGCATATAAGTTAAATAAGCAAGGTGACAATATACAACCTTGACGTACACCTTTTCCTATTTGGAACCAGTCTGTTGTTGCATGTCCAGTTCTAACTGTTGCTTCCTGACCTGCATACAGGTTTCTCAAGAGGCAGGTCAGGTGGTCTGGGATTCCCATCTCTTTCAGAATGTTCCACAGTTTATTGTGATCCACACAGTCAAAGGCTTTGGCATAGTCAATGAAGCAGAAATAGATGTTTTTCTGGAACTCTCTTGCTTTCTCCATGATCCAGCGGATGTTGGCAATTTGATCTCTGGTGCCTCTGCCTTTTCTAAAACCTGCTTGAACATCTGGGAGTTCACGGTTTACATACTGCTGAAGCCTGGCTTGGAGAATTTTGAGCATGACTTTACTAGCGTGTGAGATGAGTGCAATTGTGCTGTAGTTTGAGCATTCTTTGGCATTTTCTTTCTTTGGGATTGGAATGAAGACTGACCTCTTCCAGTGCTGTGGCCACTGCTGAGTTTTCCAAATCTGCTGTTTTGTTTTTATAGTTGAGTAATATTCCATTTATATATGTACCACATCTTCTTTATCCATTCCTCTGTTGAACATTTAAGTTGCTTCCATATCCTGGTGATTGTAACTAGTACTGCTATAAAATTGTGGTGTATGAATCTTTTTGAATTATGCCTTCTCTTGGTATATTCCCAATATTAAGATTGCTCAGTGATATGGTAGCTATATTTTTAGTTTTTAAAGTAATCTCCATACTATTTTCCAATGTGACTGTGTCAATTTACACTCATAACTGGGACACTTTAAATAATTTTAATCCAAACTTTATCTCTGTCTCATCAGGTGACCATCATCTAAATCTTTTTCCATAGCTTGAATATGACAGGGGAGTTCCCAGGCAGCCCAGTAAGACTCTGATTTCAATTCAGGGAGCGCAAGTTTGATCCTTGGTCAGGGAACTAAGATCCCACATACTGCTGGGCTTGCCCAATAAATTTTTTAAAGTTAAAATTAAAATTAAAAAATAAAATAAAAAAGAATGGTATATGTTTTTCTACTTCTAAGTCAGTGATATGTTGAATATTGTCAAAACTATAAAACCTTATTGATGAAGGGCTCTAGATATTGCTATTCAAATTTTATCTCACATGTCTAGCCCTGATTTTCATTCGTGACTTTTATTAATCTTCTTTCTATTTTAGTTACAATCCTCATCATCAGCTAGTGTTTTTAGAGATCTGACCAGTTTCAGTGCATTAAGTAATATATGTGAAGCTCTTGGTAAATTGAGTAGCCCAGTTACATATCAACATTTCTACATGATATATCAGTTTCTTGATTTTATATATGGATAGCAATTTAGAGAGCAATGATCCCTGTGGTGTCCATCAAAATCACCTGGAAAGTTTATTAAAATTTTAGCACCCAGAGCTGTACCTCAAGCCTAGTAAATCATAAGAAATATTATGGCTGATGCTTTGGCATGTGTATTTTTAGCATGCTCCTCCTGTGATTCTGATGTTCCACAAAGTTTCAGAGCCATTGACTTAATTTACCCTTTTCTTCTCTCATATCATATAAAGAACATAGAACTAGAAAGAGGCTGTGACTTCCTCAAGTTCATAAAAATATAACTGGAATAATGTTCAAAAGGAGAGTTGTGGATATAATTATAATTTCCAAAAGTTCTTTCTGTCTAGAAAGTACATTTCAACATGCAACAGTTCAGTTCAGTTAGACTTGGCTTAACAATAGCCAGTTCATTTAGGTCAGACTTCTGGGGCTTTGCGGCTGAAAAAAATAAAGCCTGGTTTTGAAAAGAAATCAGGCTTTGGTAATACTTGTGCATTGATCAAATATGGAAATAAGGACTGTATGTTTTTTGTTTTAAAGTTCAAGCCCTAAACTCTTTCAGCACTGAAGAAAGATAAGGAGCTTGGTCTATGGAGGCACAAAAGCCTTTGAGCTTCCCTCCAGGGAAGCCCTGAAGCTACAGTTCAGTTAATGGCTCTGGGGGTTAACTGAGCTAAAAATAAAATATAAAATGCTTTTGAGGTGCTCTTTTCCCATTTATATTTACTCAACATTTGATTAAGAGATGCCTTTCTTAGAATATGAGATTAGATCTGCGTGGGATAACATGAAAATGGACAAGGATTTTGTATTTTCCCTGTAGCACTCCAACTGCCTCTACAGAAGGCATCTCCCAGGATTTGGGCCTTGAGCTCATGTTCTTTTGAAATTCTGAGTGGGTTCAGATATTTCTGAGATGGGTCTTCTCATCCGTGTCAGAGGAACAGCTTGGTTCTTTGGTTTCACTCCAAGTTAAAGACAGATTCTATGAAGCCATTTTAATTTTCTCATGCTGAAACTTCAACCAGTAGTTAGGAAAGATATTTTTCAGTTAATCAGTAGCCAGACACATATGAAAGCCCTGTACTTTAGATAACATTCTTGGTAGTGTTACACCCCAAAATCTAGTGATTGATCAGTGACTATGGTTTGCTAACAAAGGACATCAGTGAATGAACATCTGGGAATTTGGAAACGAGGAGAGGAAAAGAAATGAGAACAGAGGAAGCAGCAAGGCATCTGAGACTGAAAGAAAAAGAGACAATGGTGAAGACAATTCCTGGAACTTCAAGGGTGATTTAGTTACAAAAAGTCTTCCCTCATTTTTCAACTTTACATTTACTTTAAAAGGCATCAAGTTAAAATGTGACTGGTGGCTCAGACAGTAAAGAATTTGCCTGCAATGCAGGAGACCTGGGATCGATCCCTGGGTTACAAAGATCCCCTGGAGAAGGGAACAGTTACTCACTACAGTATTCTGGCATGGAGAATTCCATGGACAGAGGAGCCTGGCAGGTTATAGTCCATGGGGTCGCAAAAATTTGGACACGACTGACTTTCACTTTTCACTTTCAGAAGAGGACAAAATGTTGTGATTTGATGTCTTATTATAGTTGACACAAAAAATCTGTCAACTTTTCCTTGTCTGGATCTTATGTTCTTGAGGAACTCCCCAGTTGATACTGAATCTGGGGAGTGTTGAAGAAGGAATGAGGCAGTAAGGAATATAATACCTTGATTGCACATCTTTCTGAGAAAGAATTAAGGAAGTGATGCTGACCATCAATATCCCAAATCCTCCAAAAATGAAAGGTTAAGATTACTGACCAGATGCTTTGAAGAGCCTCAGTAGTGAAAAATGAATCTCTCCACTCATTCTACTGTTTGGTAAAATTCATTGCTTCCTGCTGTCCTGAAGTAGGCGAAACATTGGACACTGAATTTTGCTGGAAAGACACTGACTGAGGAGGTAGAAAGCCAAAGTAAAATCTTAGCTATACCATGGGATATGTAGCTTTTGGCAATTCATGTGTATTTTCATTATCCACATAGTGTTCCTCACAGAGTAATTGCATACTAGGGTCTTGTGGCAGGTAAACATCCTGTAATTCCAGGCCTTCCACCATGTAGATTTACCCAAATATTTTAATATTACTCTCCCATATCCTCTAGCCCAAACTAAACCTATTTACTCATTCCTTAAACATGCTTTGGTCATCCTATTCCTCTACATCTTATAGGATACTTCCTGTTTGAAAGGCTTACACTCTTTCTCTCCTTCCATCCAAGCTATGCTCAAGGCCCAAGGAAAATCCTATCTCTTCAAAGGAAGAGATACCTCCCCATTGCTCTCACTGTATACCAATCATCTGGTAATTCAAGCTGGTTTTAGAAAAGGTAGAGGAACCAGAGATCAAATTGTCAACATCTGATGGATCATCGAAAAAGCAAGAGAGTTCCAGAAAAATATCTATTTCTGCTTTATTGACTATGCCAAAGCCTTTGACTGTGTGGATCACAATAAACTGTGGAAAATTCTTCAAGAGATGAGAATACCAGACCACCTGACCTGCCTCTTGAGAAACCTGTATGCAAGTCAGGAAACAACAGTTAGAACTGGACATGGAACAACAGGTTGGTTTCAAATAAGAAAAGGCATATGTCAAGGCTGTATATTGTCACCCTGCTTATTTAACTTATATGCAGAGTACATGATGAGAAAGACTGGGCTGGAGGAAGCACAATCTGGAATCAAGATTGCAGGGAGAAATATCAATAACTTCAGATATGCAGAGGACACCACCTTTATGCCAGAAAGTGAAGAAGAACTACAGAGTCGCTTGATGAAAGTGAAAGAGGAGAGTGAAAAAGTTGGCTTAAAGCTCAACATTCAGAAAAAAAAAAAAAAAAAAGATCATGGCATCCGGTCCCATCGCTTCATGGGAAATAGATGGGGAAATAGTGGAAGCAATGGCTGACTTTATTTTGGGTGACTCCAAAGTCACTACAGATGGTGATTGCAGCCATGAAATTAAAAGATGCTTACTCCCTAGAAGGAAAGTTATGACCAACATAGACAGCATATTGAAAAGCAGAGATATTACTTTGCCAAGAAAGGTCTGTCTAGTCAAGGCTATGGTTTTTCCAGTAGTCATGTATGCATGTGAGAGTTGAACTATAGAGAAAGCTGAGTACCGAAGAATTGATGCTTTTGAACTGTGGTGTTGGAGAAGACTCTTGAGAGTCCCTTGGCTCAAAGCCCCTTATCTCCTCAAATAAGAAAAGGCATATGTCAAAGCTGTATATTATCACCCTGCTTATTTAACTTATATGAAGAGTACATGATGAGAAAGGCTGGGCTGGAGGAAGCACAAGCTGGAATCAAGATTGCCTTTTCTTATTCAAGGAGATCCGCCTAGTCCATCCTAAAGGAAATCAGTCCTGAATAGTCATTGGAAGGACTGATGCTGAAGCTGAAACTCCAATACTTTGGCCACCTGATGAAAAGAGCTGACTCATTTGATAAAACCCTGATGCTGGGAAAGATTGAGGGCAGGAGAAGAGGACGACAGAGGGCAAGATGGTTGGATGGCATCATAAACTCTGGGAGCTGGTGATGGACAGTGATGCCTGGCATGATGCAGTTCATGGGGTCGTAAAGATTGGGACATGACTGAGTGACTGAACTGAACTGAACTTAATTTTTATCAGTGGGCATGGCAACCCACTCAGGTATTCTCGCACAGAGAGTCCCATGGACAGAAGGGCCTGGCAGGCTACAGTCCATGGAGTCTCAAAGAGTCGGACATGACTGAAGCCACTTAGCACACTGTACATCAGTGAATTTATGTCTGGCTTTCCTAACTAAACTATAAGTTTCTTGGGTGTAGGAAGACCATTCTACTGTATGAATTTAGATATAAAATCTCTATAAATTGTCAGTTATGACAACTTTATGTATTTAGTCATAAATTTTTAATTTTTATTAAATTATAAGTGATATGTCAATTATTTTATGTCAGTTACTTTAAAATATAACTATAAAATAGTAAAGAAGGATTAAGACATTTTGGGTGCTGGTATGGCATTTCACTTTATTTATTTATTTTAATTGGAGGCTAATTACTTTACAGTATTGTAGTGATTTTTGCCATACATTCACATGAATCAGCCATGGGTTTACATGTGTTCCCCATGATTGGGTCATTTATTTTTCTGGAATTGAGCTTCAGGAGTTGCTTGTATATCTTTGAGATTAAATCTATGTCAGTTGCTCCGATTGCTATTATTTTCTTTCATTTTGAAAGCTGTCTTTTCACTTTGCTTATAGTTTCCTTCATTGTGCAAAAGTTTTAAGTTTAATTAGGTCCCATTTGTTTATTTTTGCTTTTATTTCCAATACTCTGGGAGTTGGGTCATAGAGGATCCTGCTGTTATGTCGGAGACTGTTTTGCCTGTGTATTCCTTTAGGAGTTTCATAGTTTCTGGTCTTATATTTAGATCTTTAATCCATTTTTAGTTTATTCTTGTGTATGGTGTTAGAAAGTATACTAGTTTCATTCTTTTACAAGTGGTTGGGCAGTTTTCCCAGAACTGCTTGTTAAAAAGATTGTCTTTTCTCCACTGTATATTTTTGTCTCGTTTGTCAAAGATAAGGTGTCCACAGTTGAGAGGATTTATCACTGGGCTTTCTCTTTTGTCCCATTGATCTATATTTCTGTCTGTGCCAGTACCATACGGTCTTGATGACTGTAGCTTTGTAGTATAGCATGAAGTCAGACAGGTTGATTCCTCCAGTTCCATTCTTCTTTCTCAAGATTTATTTGGCTATTTGAGGCTTTTTGTATTTCCATACAAATTGTGAAATTATTTGCTCTAGTTCTGTGAAAAATACCATTGGTAGCTTGATAGGGATTTCATTGAATCTATAGATTGCTTTGGGTAGTATACTCATTTTCACTATATTGATTCTTCCGATCCATGAACACAGTATATTTCTCCATCTATTTGTGTCCTCTTTGATTTCTTTCATCAGTCTTTTATAGTTTTCAATATATAAGTCTTTTGTTTCTTTAGGTAGATATATTCTTAAGTATTTTATTCTTTTCGTTGTAATGGTGAATGGAATTGTTTCCTTAATTTCTCTTTCTGTTTTCTCATTGTTAGTGTATAGGAATGCAAGGGAATTCTGTGTGTTAATTTTGTATCCTTCAAGTTTACTATATTTATTACTTAGCTCTAGTAATTTTCTGGTGGAGTCTTTAGGGTTTCCTATGTAGAGGATCATGTCATCTGCAAACAGTGAGAGTTTTAATTCTTCTTTTCCAATCTGGATTCCTTTTACTTCTTTTTCTGCTCTGACTGCTGTGGCCAAATCATCCAAAACTATGTTTAATAGTAGTGGGTAAAGTGGGCACCCTGTCCTGTTCCTGACTTTAGGAGAAATGCTTTCAGATGTTCACCGTCGAGGATAATGCTTGCTGTAGGTTTGTCATATATAGCTTTTATTATGCTGAGCTATTTTGCTTCTATTCTTGCTTTCTGGAGGTTATTTTTTAATCATAAATGGATGTTGAATTTTGTAAAAGTCTTTCTCTGCATCTATTGAGATAATCATATGTATTTTATCTTGCAATTTGTTAATGTGGTTTGCTACATTGATTGATTTGCGGATATTAAAGAATCCTTACATTTCTGGGATAAAGCTCACTTGGTCATGAGGTATGATCTTTTTAATATGTTGTTGGGTTCTGTTTGCTAGAATTTTGTTAAGGATTTTTGCATCTTATTCATCAGTGATATTGGCCTGTAGTTTTCTTTTTCTGTGGTATCTTTTTCTGGTCTTGGTATTAGGGTGATGGTGGCCTCATAGAATGAGTTTGGAAGTTTACCTTTCTCTGCAATTTTCTGGAAGAGTTTGAGTAGGATAGGTGTTGGCTCTTCTCTAAATTTTTGGTAGAATTCAGCGGTGAAGGCGTCTGGTCCTGGGCTTTTGTTTGCTGGAAGATTTCTGATTACAGTTTTGATTTCCATGTTTGTGATGGGTCTGTTCAGATTTTCTATTTCTTCCTGGTTCAGTTACGGAAAGTTATACATTTCTAAGAATTTGTCCACTTCTTCCAAGTTGTCCATTTTATTGGCATATAGCTGCTGATAGTAGTCTCTTATGATCCTTTGTATTTCTGTGTTCTCTGTTGTGATGTCTCCATTTTCATTTCTAATTTTGTTGATTTGATTCTTCTCCCTTTCTTTCTGGATAAGTCTGGCTAATGTTTTGTCAATTTTATTTATTCTCTCAAAGAACCAGCTTTTAGCTTTGTTGATTTTTACTATGGTTTCTTTTGTTTCTTTCATATTTATTTCTGTCCTAATTTTTAAGATTTCTTTCCTTCTACCTACTCTGGGGTTCCTCATTTCTTCCTTTTTCTAGTTGCTTTAGGTGTTCAGTTCAGTTCAGTTCAGTTGCTCAGTCGTGTCTGACTCTCCGCGACCCCATGAATCACAGCACGCCAGGCCTCCCTGTCCATCACCAACTCCCAGAGTTCACTCAAACTCATGTCCACAGAGTCGGTGATGCCATCCAGCCATCTCATTCTCGGTTGTCCCCTTCTACTCCCGCCCCCAACCTTTCCCAGCATCAGAGTCTTTTCCAGTGAGTCAACTTGTCGCATGAGGTGGCCAAAGTATTGTAGTTTCAGCTTTAGCATCAGTCCTTCCAATGAACACCCAGGATCGATCTCCCTCAGAATGGACTGGTTGGATCTCCTTGCGGTACAAGGGACTCTCAAGAGTCTTCTCCAACAAGGTTATTTAGTTGACTTTTTTCTTGTTACTTGAGGTAAAACTGTATTTCTATGAATATTCCCCTTAGCAGTGCTTTTACAGTACCCCATAGGTTTTGGGTCGTTTTGTTTTCATTTTCATTCATTTCTATGCATATTTTAATTTCTTTTTTGATTTCTTCTGTGATTTGTTGGTTATTCAGAAGCGTGTTTTTTAGCCTACATATGTTGAAATTTTTATTTTTTTCCCCTGTAATTGACATATAATCTTACTACATCGTGGTCAGGAAAAATGATTGGAATGATTTCATTTTTTTTTTTGTTTTTAATTTACCAAGGCTATATTTATGGCCCAGGATGTGATCTGTCCTGGAAAAGGTTCCGCATGCCCTTGAGAAAAAGGTGAAATTCATTGCTTTGGTGTGAAATGTCCTGTAGATATCAATTAGGTCTATCTGACCCATTGTGTCATTTAAAGTTTGTGTTTCCTTGCTAATTTTCTGTTTAGTTGACCTATCCATAGGTGTGAGTGGGGTATTAAAGTCTCCCACTATTACTGAGTTATTGTTAACTTCCCCTTTCATACTTGTTAACATTTGCCTTACATATTGAGGTGCTCCTATGTTGGGTGCATATATATTTATAATTGTTATATCTTCTTCTTGGATTGATCCTTTGATCATTATGTCATGTCTTTCTTTGTCTCTTTTCACAGCCTTTGTTTTAAATTCTATTTTATCTCATATGAGCATTGCTACTCCTGCTTTTCTTTTTTTTCTTTTTTGGTCTCCATTTACATGAAATATCTTTTTCTGGCTCTTCACTTTCAGTCTGTATGTGTCCCTTGTTTTGAAGTGGGTCTCTTTATAGACAGCATATATAGGGGTCTTGCTTTTGTATCCATTCAGGCAGTCTTTGTCTTTTGTTTGGAGCATTCAACCCATTTACATTTAAGGTAATTGTTGATAAGTTTGTTCCCGTTACCATTAACTTTGCTGTTTTGGGTTTGAATTTAGACACTCTTTCTGTGTTTCCTGTCTAGAGAAGATCCTTTAGCATTTGTTGAAGAGCTGATTTGATGGTGCTGAATTCTCTCCGCTTTTGCTTGTCTGTAAGGCTTTTGATTTGTCCTTCATCTTTGAGTGAGATCCTTGCTGGATACAGTAATCTGGGTTGTAGGTTTTTCTCTTTCATCTCTTTAAGTATGTTCTGCCATTCCCTTCTGACTTGAAGAGTTTCTATTGAAAGGTTAGCTGTTAACATCATGGGAATCCCCTTGTGTGTTATTTGTTGTTTTTTCCCTTGCTGCTTTTAACATTTGTTCTTTGTGTTTGATATTTGTTCATTTGATTAATATGTGTCTTGGGGTGTTTAGGTTTATCCTGTTTGGGACTCTCTGGGTTTCCTGGAATTGGTTGGCTATTTCCTTCCCCATTTTAGGGAAGTTTTCAACTATTATCTCCACAAGTATTTTCTCATGGGCTTTCTTTTTGTCTGGGACTCCTATGATTCGAATTTTGGGGTGTTTGACAGTGTCCCAGGGGTCCCTAAGGTTGTCCTTATTTCTTTTAATTATTTTCTCCCTCTCTGCTTCATTTGGAGAAGGAAATGGCAACCCACTCCAGTGTTCTTGCCTGGAGAATCCCAGGGATGGGGGAGCCTGGTGGGCTTCCATCTATAGGGTTGCACAGAGTCGGACACGACTGAAGTGACTTAGCAGTAGCAGCTGCTTCATTTATTTCTAACGTTATATCTTCAGCCTCACTTATTCAAACTTCTGCCTCAGTTATTCTACTGTTTGTTCCCTCCAGAGTGTTTTTGATCTCAGTTATGGCATTATTCATTATTGATTGACTCTTTTTTATTTCTTCTAGGTCCTTATTAAACCTTTCTTGCATATTCTCAATCTTTGTCTCCAGGCTATTTATATGTAACTCCATTTTGTTTTCAAGATTTTGGATCATTTTTACTATCATTATTCTAAATTATTTTTCAGGTAGACTCCCTATCTCCTCCTCTTTTGTTTGGCTTGGTGGGCATTTATCATGTTCCTTTACCTACTGAATATTTCTCTGCCTTTTCATCTAGTTTAGATTGCTGTGTTTGGGGTGGTCTTTATGCATTCTGGCAATTTGTGTTTACTTTTTGTTGTGGAGGTTCCTCCCTGTGGGTGGGTTTGAACGAGTGACTTGTCAAGTTTCCTGGTTTGGGAGGCTTGCATCGGTGTTCTGGTGGGTGGAGTTGGATTTATTCTCTCTGGAGTGCAATAATGTGTCCAGTAATGAGTTTTGAGATGTCTGTAGGTTTGGTGTGATTTTGGGCAGCCTGCATATTGAAGCTCAGGGCTATTTTCCTGTGTTGCTGGAGAATTTTTGTGGTATATCTTGCTCTGGAACTTGTTGGCTTTTGGGTGGTGCTTGGTTTCAGTGTAGGTATGGAGGCTTGTGTATGATCTCTTATCGATTAGTGTTCCATGGATTCAGGAGTTCTCTGGTGTTCCCAGATTTGGGGCTTAAGCCTCCTGACTCTGGTTTTCAGTCTAATTCTTACACTAGCCTCAAGACTTCTCCATCCATATAGCACTGATGATAAAAGTTCTAGGTTGATGGTGAAAAGATTCTCCACAGTGAGGAACACCCAGAGAGGTTCCCAGAGTTATATGGAGAAGAGAAGCGGGAGGAGGGTGATAGAGGTGACCAGGAGGAGAAGAGGGAGAATCAAAAGGGGAGAGAACAATCTAGCCAGTTAACAATTCCCTATGTGCTCTCCACAGTCTGGAAGCCTCAGAGAGGTTCACGGGGTTCCATAGAGAAGATAAGAGGGAGGAAGGAGATAGAGGTGAGCAGGAGGAGAAAAAGGGGGAATCAAAAGGAGAGAGGTAGATCTAGGCAGTACTCTGTTCCCTAGGTGTTCTCCACAGCCTGAAACACACACAGAGGTTCAAAGAGTTGGGTAGAGAAGAGAAGTGGGAGGGAGGAGATAGAGGTGACCTGGGGGAGAAAAAGGAGAGTCAAAAGGGGGAGAGAGATGTCAAGCCAGTAACCACACTCCTAAGTAAAAATGGGTACTGAAGATTGGATTCTTAAATGTACAAAGTTGATAAGAAATATCATAAGCAAAGATTAAAAATCTAGAGTAGAACTTAGACTCTCAAGAATACAATATAAAAACAAAATCACCAAAAGTATAAGAAATATTTTTAAAGTTTGCTTTAAAAATAGTCTTTTTTTTTTTTTGGCAAGGTAATAGGCCCCTCCCATCATCCACATCCAGATCCTTCTCTGTTTGAATGCAGAGTCACTAAGAAATACAGCAGATAAGCAAACACCAAAGATTTCATCCAAATCATTTGTAATAAGTCTGGTAAACATTCACATTAAAGAAATGTCACATTCAGTATTGGGTGTGAATGATGCAACATTCGTAGTGCTGTAAAAAAATAATAAATATAACTTGGCTTCTTTGATTTGAAAGTTTTGGGGGCATATGATGCTAAAGCTGAAACTCCAATACTTCGGACACCTCATGTGAAGAGTTGACTCACTGGAAAAGACTCTGATGCTGGGAAAGAATAGGGGTGGGAGGAGAAGGGGACGACAGAGAATGAGATGGCTGGATGGCATCACCGACTCGATGGATATGAGTTTGAGTGAACTGTGGGAGTTGGTGATGGACAGGGAGGCCTGGTGTGCTGTGATTCATGGGGTCGCAAAGAGTCAGTCACGACTGAGCGACTGAACTGAACTGAACTGAACTGAAGTAGAAGCAATATTTATTATTTGGTGCTTTTGACCCTGTAGCCCAGGGGTGAACAAATATAGCTTTACTGGAACATGGCCAAAAAAAACAAAATAGAAATGAAAATTAAAGAGTAATAGAGGACTTAAAAACAGAAAAAAATTAAAATTATTTTAAAAATGATAATAGTAAACATATATCTAGTAATTTCTCTGGCGCTGTTGCAGGCAGTGTGGGGTCAGTTCAGTTTCAGATAGTTCCTTGTTCCAGCTTATACTTCTCAAGATCTATAGGCCCCTTCCCGTGTAATTGGTGTTAATTACAGGGATTTTAATCTGTTGCACCTTTCACTTTCAAAGCAGTTCCCTCTATTTATTTGTCTTCTTCTGTTTGCAGGTGTCTTCAGTGTCTAATTTCTGCCCTGACACAGCGGGTGAATGTAGTCTCTTGTTTAGGCTCATTTGTTCAGTTTTGCTGTGGGAAGGGAGGAACGCTGAAAACAAATATCACTGGCCTGTGTGGGGAGTCCTTGAAGTGTCTCGGCCATACTGGATTTGCCCCCGCTCACTGCATGTGTGCTTTCCCAATCAACACTGCTCAGGCTCCAGGTTGCTCTGCAGGGAGCGGGCCCTGGGTTGCATGCAATTCCCAGGTCTAAGCCACTCTGGTTCAGATTCTCAGGTACTCCACAAAGGCGCAGACTTGATTGAGCCTGTGTTTTGTGCCCTTCCCAGGTCCAAGCAGCTCAGGCGACCATGTGCTTGGTGAGCACGCTCCCCACAGGCAGTGAGTACATCTTATCACCTCCCCGGTCCCAGCCGCTAGGATTCCTGGGTTGCAGCGGGCACGCCTGTCTCCAGTGTGCCATATGTCTCTTCTGGGGAGATGATCTCTGGCTGCGACCCTCCTGCCGGATGTCAACCATCCAGAATCACAGGAAGTCTTGGTTAGAAACTGGAAGGCTGTTTGCAGTTTGGTAGGGGATGCAGTCTCTGGGGCTAAGTTTGCCCCTTTCCAGCTCTGGCTGGCCCCCGCCTGCCCCCTGCCTCTTGCAGGGGGTGAGCTGATCCGCAGCCTGCTAGCTCTCATCTGGTAATCGCTCAGTCCTTTGTTCTGTGAGGGAACAGCAGTGCCTTCAGTTCAGTTCAGTTCAGTCGCTCAGTCGTATCCGACTCTCCGCGACCCCATGAATCACAGCACGCCAGGCCTCCCTGTCCATCACCAACTCCCAGAGTTCACTCAAACTCATGTCCACAGAGTCGGTGATGCCATCCAGCCATCTCATTCTCCGTCGTCCCCTTCTCCTCCCGCCCCCAACCTTTCCCAGCATCAGAGTCTTTTCCAGTGAGTCAACTCGTTGCATGAGGTGGCCAAAGTATTGCAGTTTCAGCTTTAGCATCAGTCCTTCCAATGAACACCCAGGATTGATCTCCTCTAGAATGGACTGGTTGGATCTTCTTGCAGTCCAAGGGACTCTCGAGAGTCTTCTCCAACACCACAGTTCAAAAGCATCAATTCTTCGGCGGTCAGTTTTCTTCACAGTCCAACTCTCACATCCATATATGACCACGGGAAAAACCATAGCGTTGACTAGACGGACCTTGGTTGGCAAAGTAATGTCTCTGCTTTTTAATATGCTATCTAGGCTGGTCATAACTTTCCTTCCAAGGAGTAAGCGTCTTTTAATTTCCTGGCTTCAATCAGCATCCGAAATAATTTTGGAGCCCCCCAAAAAAATAAAGTCTGACACTGTTTCCACTGTTTCCCCATCTATTTCCCATGAAGTGATGGGACCAGATGCCATTATCTTCGTTTTCTGGATGTTGAGCTTCAAGCCAACCTTTTCACTCTCTTCTTTCACTTTCATCAAGAGGCTTTTGAGTTCCTCTTCACTTTCTGCCATAAGGGTGGTGTCATCTGCATATCTGAGGTGATTGATATTTCTCCCAGCAATCTTGATTCCAGCTTGTGCTTCTTCCAGCCCAGCGTTCCTCATGATGTGCTCTGCATATAAGTTAAATAAGCAAGGTGACAATATACAACCTTGACGTACTCCTTTTCCTATTTGGAACCAGTCTGTTGTTCCATGTCCAGTTCTAACTGTTGCTTCCTGACCTGCATACAGGTTTCTCAAGAGGCAGTTCAGGTGGTCTGGGATTCCCATCTCTTTCAGAATGTTCCACAGTTTATTGTGATCCACACAGTCAAAGGCATTGGCATAGTCAATGAAGCAGAAATAGATGTTTTTCTGGAACTCTCTTGCTTTCTCCATAATCCAGCGGATGTTGGCAATTTGATCTCTGGTGCCTCTGCCTTTTCTGAAACCTGCTTGAACATCTGGAAGTTCACGATTCACTTATTGCTGAAGCCTAGCTTAGGTTAGGGCTTTTCTTGGGATAGTTCTCTCTCTCTCTCTCTTTTTTTTTCCCTCTCTCTCTTTGGGTGTCCCACAGTTTAAGTTGCTATCTCATGTTAGCTCCCTCAGATTGTCCTCAGGGCATTCAGACCCGGTCCTTACCCCAAGCAATGCAGCCCACTCCTCCCTGCTCAGCCCCCGCTTGCTGGTGGTGAGTGCGAGCATCTGATACTTCTCTGCTGGGAGTTGATGTTAGGCATGTAATCTGAGGGTTTTATTTATTTATTTATCTTCCCAGTTATGTTGCCCTCTGAGATTCTAAAACCCCCCACAGACCAACCGGTGAGAGGGTTTCCTGGTATTTGGAAACTTCTCCTCTTTTAAGACTTCTTTCCCGGGACAGTTCTCTGTGCCTAACTCTTTTGTCTCTCTTTTTATCTTTTATATTTTGTTCTACCTCCATTCGAAGACAATGGGCTGCTTTTCTGGGTCCCTAATGTCCTCTGCCAGCATTCAGAAGTTGTTTTGTGTAATTTTCTCAGCCTTCAAATTATCTTTCAATGAATTTTTTGGGGAGAAAGTGGTCTCCCCATCCTATTCCTCTGCCATTTTAGAACCATTCCCTCGGCACTTCAGTTTAATAACTGAAATTATAAAATGCTGTGTATTTTGGGGCCAATTGCCACATCATTTCAAACTTAGTTTGCTCATTCATAAAACTAAGATAACAACAGGTACTCTCCTAGATAAACTGTTATGAAGATGAAATGAGATTAATGGGTGTACATATTTTGTAAATTTTCATGGGTTTTATAATTAAGTAAGTGGTCGCTCATTAGTAAAGAATCTGCCTGAAATATCGGAGACTTGGGTTAGATCCCTGGGTCAGGAAGATCACTTGGAGAAGGGAAGGGAAACCTAGTCTCGTATTCTTGCCTGGAAAATTCCATGGACAGAGGAACCTAGCAGGCTACAGTCCATGGGGTTACAAAGCATCAGACATGACTGAGACACTGAGCACACACACACATTAGCACCATTACCAAATATGAACCCATCTCAGCATAACTCACACCGAGTAGGCCACAGGAAATATTTCTTGGTCAGTATGTTGATAACTATTAATAACACTATTTACCCCTTTCTAGACTAAGGAAGGAAATAGTCATTGTGTAAGCCCCCAAATTGCCCACTAGCTTTTATTGTGCAGAACAATTGGCCTGAATTAACCCGCATTGTTTGTTTTGCTTTTTTTTTTTGGTGTGTGTGTGTGTGTGTGTGTGTGTGTTTTCACAAACTGTCAGTGTGGAAAGGCCCTTTAGAGAATATCCAGTTAAACTTCATGTCACTGTAATGGACAGTGGTGTCCAGAAAGAGGAAGGGGTTTGCCCCAAGCTGCACAGCAGGACAGATAAAGTACCAGGAATGACATGAATTCTGATACAGATATAGACACAAAGTGACAGGTTTTTCTTGGCAAGTCTGTGATTTTTACAATCTCCTACTTTAATATTCCAGCCTAATTACTAAGTCTCAGCAGAGATGAAGTTCAAGTTCATGCAGTGAAGAAATAAATGATCCAGGACATGAGTTCAGTTCTGCCTGTGTCTGCCTCTTAAGCCCTAGCACTAGTAAGCTCCCCAAATCATTACTTCTTCTTATATTCTTACTTTCTTCCTTTCCATCATCCACAGGGATATCAGATTCAAATCATTCCTTCTTGGGCTAAGCTTAAAGTGATGATATGAGGATTTCTGAAGTAAGGTTAGAATAAAGTACAGATCAGTGCAAACCCAAGTAGGTAGTCCAGAACGAGGGCAGGAGATGAGCAAATGTAACCATCTTCAGGCCTAGCAGCTATTTTTCTCCATGTGTATATTTTACTGGGAAAATTACTTGACTGCTCTGTGTATAATTGAGAAAATGCTTATTATCACAAATTCTCAACCTACTTCATGAGGTGGTTATAAGGATATAATAAATGAAATAATATATTTAAAATATTTAGTATAGTAGAAAATGCATAATAAACAAAAATGTTAGCTATTTTTATCATCACTATACAATCTAGAAAGCCATAAGAATCACTTTAAAAGTACAAATAAATTAAAATGCTTGGATGGAGATTGTCAGACTGGATTTTTTTTAGTGTATTCATTTTTAATTGAAGGAAAACTTCTTTACAATATTGCTTTGGTTTCTGCCATGCATCTACATGAATTAGCTATAGGTATACATATGCCCCTCCCTCTTGAACCTCACCCGCACCTCCCACACTTCCCCACCCATGTAGGTTGTTACAGAGCTCCAGTTTGAGTATCCTGAGTCATACAACAAGTTCCATTGGTTATATATTTTACATATGGTAATGTATATGCTTCCATGCTACTGTCTCCATTCACCTCACCCTCTCCTTCCTCCCCGACACTCCCCGTGTCCATAATTCTGCTCTCTCTGTCTGTGTCTACATTGCTGCCTTTTAAATAAGTTCATCAGTACTAACTTTCTAGATTCCATATATATGTGTTAATATATGATATTTATTTTTCTCTTTCTGATTTACCTCATTGGGTTCTAGGTTCTAGGTTTAATAGGCTCTAGGTTCATCCACCTCATTAGAACTGACTCAAATGCATTCCTTTTTATAGCTGAGTAATATTCCCTTGGACTGCAAGGAGATCCAACCAGTCCATTCTAAAGGAGATCAATCCTGAGTGTTCATTGGAAGGACTGATGTTAAAGCTGAAACTCCAATACTTTGGCTACCTCATGTGACGAGTTGACTCACTGAAAAAGACTCTCATGCTGGGAAGGATTGGGGGCGGGAGGAGAAGGGGACGACAGAGAATGAGATGGCTGGATGGCATCACTGACTCAATGGACATGAATTTGAGTGAACTCCGGGAGTTGGTGATGGACAGGGAGGCCTGGCATGCTGTGATTCATGTGGTCACAAAGAGTCGGACACGACTAAGCGACTGAACTGAACTAAACTGAATATTGCACTGTGTATTATGTACCATGGGTTCCTTATCCATTCATCTGTGATGGATATTTAGGTTGCCTCCATGTCCTAGCTACTGTAAATAGTGATGCAATGAATATTGGGGTACATATGTCTTTTTTGATTCTGGTTTCCTCAGGGTATATGTCCAGTAGTCAGATTACTGGTTCATATGGTAGTTTTATTCCTAGTTTTTTAGGGAATCTCATACTAGATTTTTAAATAAACCAAATTCAAATATATACTATTTATAAGAAGCCCTTCTTTAACCATAGATAAATTGATACAAAAATATTTTTAAAAATGCACTTTGCAGAACCTATTAAGAAGTATTCTTAAAGAAGAAAAATTATCTACAAAGTGATGGATAGGAGAGGAATTATGATAAACCTTAGAGAGAAGATGTTATTTTAGCTGGACATTGAATGATAGATTTAAGCAGTAAGAGACACGGGGGGGGGGAGAAATTGAAGCATATGGCTTGTTCTAGAAGCATTCAATGTCGTAGTTTGGGGCAGCATTTTCATGCAGAGAAGTAGGGAAGATGCACTGCTAGATTTTGGAGAACTTTTAAATGGCAGAATAAAGTCCTTTTTTGTCTATTGGTAGTGTGGAGCCATTAAAAGCTTTTTAACAGGTGGGTAATATGATTAGAATGGCATTTTAGAATTATTGTTCTGATAGTTATGACCAGGAGCTAGGAGAAGGCTGACCTGAGAAGAAGCAAATAGTGACTGAATTAAAAGAAGGTCAGTGTGGATGGAGTGAGGGAATTCAAGAGATGGTGTGATGATGTAAAGGTAGACTCTATAGAGAATGGCAGCTGAAAGAACGGAAATAAGGTGACAGAGAGATATGCGATTCTGTTTTTGAGCATGGATTCTGATAAGGGTGATTGTGCCATTAACAGCAAGAGGAGAAGGTTGGGGGTGGGTATGCTCCAGTTCTGTTCCATTCTATCTTACTTCAATGAACACATTCTAGAGGGACCTTAAAGTCCATTCAGTCTAGCCCTGCCGCTTGATGGTTTAAGTCTTCTCTGTAGTGTTTTCTGCTATTGTTTACATACTTCCAGTGACAGGAAACTCAATGCTTCTCAAGGCAGCCTAGCTCTAGTTTCCCTTAAACGTAGATCTGTCTTTCTATAGTTTCTTCATATTTATTTGACTTTTTTTAACCACAGAGATTAATCAAATCTTGTTCATCTCTACATGGACTGCCTTCAGATATTTAAAAACAGAGGGAGCCATGGAATCTTTAGCACAATAAAGCCTTTGCTTTTTAATACACTGTCTGGGTTTGTCATAACTTTCCTTCGAAGGAACAAACTGCATTTCATGGCTGCAGTCACCATCAAAATGATTTTGGAGCATTTTTCCCTTCTGTGCCATGAAGTGATGGGACTTGAATATTGAGTGTCAACTCTGCATCTTCATTCTCTTCTTTTACCCTCATCAAGAGGATCTTTAGTTGCTCTTCCCTTTCCATCATTAGGGCAGTATCAACTTCATATCTGAGATTGCTGATATTTCTCCTGGCAATCTTGATTCCAGCTTATGATTCACCTACCCTGGCATTTCCCATGACGTACCCTGCATATAAGTTAAATAAGCAGGGAGGTGATATACAGCCTTGTCGTACTCTTTTCCCAGTTTTGAACCAGTAAGTTTTTTCACATATGGTTCTAATTGTTGCTTTCTGACTTACATACAGGTTTCTTAGAAGGCAAGTAAGGTGGTCTGGTACTCTAATCTCTTTAAGAATTTTTCAGTTTGTTGTGATCCAAACACTCTATGGCTTTAGCATAATCAATGAAGCAGATTTTTTTTTTTACCTTGCTTTCTCTATGATTCAATGAATGTTGCCAATTTAATTCCTGTTTCCTCTGCATTTTCTAAACCCAACTTGTACATTTGGAAGCTCTCAGTGCACATACTGCTGAGGCCTAGCTTGAAAGATTTTGAGAATAACCTTACTGTCATGTGAAATAATCATAACTGTATGGTAGTTTGAACATTCTTTGGGACTGGAAAGAAAGCTGACCTTTTCCAGTCTTCAGGCCACTGTTGCGTTTTCCAAATTTGATGGCATATTGATTGCAACACTTTACAGCATCATCTCTTAGGATTTTAAATAGCTAGCTAGAATTCTGTCACCTCCTTTGGTTCATTCAAAATAATGCTTCCTAAGACGCGAGAGACGCCGGCCCCGGCGGCGCAGACGCGACGCGAGAGACGCCGGCCCCGGCGGCGCAGACGCGACGCGAGAGACGCCGGCCCCGGCGGCGCAGACGCGACGCGAGAGACGCCGGCCCCGGCGGCGCAGACGCGACGCGAGAGACGCCGGCCCCGGCGGCGCAGACGCGACGCGAGAGACGCCGGCCCCGGCGGCGCAGACGCGACGCGAGAGACGCCGGCCCCGGCGGCGCAGACGCGACGCGAGAGACGCCGGCCCCGGCGGCGCAGACGCGACGCGAGAGACGCCGGCCCCGGCGGCGCAGACGCGACGCGAGAGACGCCGGCCCGGGTGCAACGAACCACGCAAAGAGCTGCGGCCCTGAGGAGCTACCCCACGCCTGAGGCCAGGGCCGGCGGCCGAGAGGAGCTACCCCACGTGCAACAGGCGGTGGCTGCGCGGGCGCAGGAGGCCCGAGAGGAGCTACTCCGCGTTCAAGGTCAGGAGGGGCGGCCTTGAGGAGATACCCCTCGTCCAAGGTAAGGTACAGCAGCTGCACTTTGCTGGAGCGGCTGTGAAGAGATTTTCCACGACCAAGGTAAGAGAAACCGAAATAAGACGGTAGGTATTGCTAGGGGGCACCAGAGGGCAGACAAACTGAAATAATAATCACAGGAAACTAGCTGATCTAATCACATGGACCACAGCCGAATGTGGTCCCCTGGAGAAGGGAATGGCAAACCACTTCAGTATACTTGCCTTGAGAACCCCGTGAACAGTAACAAAGGGCAAAATGATAGGATACTGAATGAGGAATTCCCCAGGTCGGTAGGTGCCCAGTATGCTACTGGAGCTCAGTGGAGAAATAACTATAGAAGGAATAAAGGGATGGAGCAAAAGCAAAACCAATACCCAGCTGTGGATGTGACCAATGATAGAAACAAGGTCCGGTGCTGTAAAGAGCAATATTGCATAGGAACCTGGAATGTTAGGTCCATGAATCAAGGCAAATTGGAAGTGGTCAAACAGGAGATGGCAAGAGTGAACGTCGACATTCTAGGAATCAGTGAATTAAAATGGACTGGAATGGGTGAATTTAACTCGGATGACCATTATATCTACTACTGTGGGCAGGAATCCCTTAGAAGAAATGGAGTAGCCATCATGGTCAACAAAAGAGTCCGAAATGCAGTACTTGGATGCAATCTTAAAAATAACAGGATGATTTCTGTTCGTTTCCAAGGCAAACCATTCAATATTACAGTAATCCAGGCCTATGCCCCAACCAGGAATGCTGAAGAAGCCGAAATTAATCGGTTCTATGAAGACCTACAAGACCTTTTAGAACTAACACCCAAAAAAGATGTCCTTTTCATTCTAGGGGACTGGAATGCAAAAGTAGGAAGTCAAGAAACACCTGGAGTAACTGGCAAATTTGGCCTTGGAGCACGGAATGAAGCAGGGCAAAGGCTAATAGAGTTTTGTCAAGAGAATGCACTGGTCATAGCAAACACCCTCTTCCAACAACACAAGAGAAGACTCTACACATGGACATCACCAGATGGTCAACACCGAAATCAGATTGATTATATTCTTTGCAACCAAAGATGGAGAAGCTGTATACAGTTAGCAAAAACAAGACCAGGAGCTGACTGTGGCTCAGATCATGAACTCCTTATTGCGAAGTTCAGACTTAAATTGAAGAAAGTAGGGAAAACCACTAGACCATTCAGATATGACCTCAATCAAATCCCTTATGATTATGCAGTGGAAGTGAGAAATAGATTTAAGGGACTAGATCTGATTGACAGAGTGCCTGATGAACTCTGGACGGAGGTTCGTGACATTGTACAGGAGACAGGGACCAAGACCATCCCCATGGAAAAGAAATGCAAAAGAGCGAAATGGCTGTCTGAGGAGGCCTTACAAATAGCTGTAAAAAGAAGAGCGGCGAAAAGCAAAGGAGAAAAGGAAAGATATAAGCATCTGAATGCAGAGTTCCAAAGAATAGCAAGGAGAGATAAGAAAGCCTTCCTCAGTGATCAATGCAAAGAAATAGAGGAAAACAACAGAATAGGAAAAACAAGAGACCTCTTCAAGAAAATTAGAGATTCCAAGGGAACATTTCATGCAAAGATGGGCTCGATAAAGGACAGAAATGGTATGGACCTAACAGAAGCAGAAGATATTAAGAAGAGGTGGCAGGAATACACAGAAAAACTGTACAAAAAAGATCTTCACGACCAAGATAGTCACGATAATGTGATCACTGACCTAGAGCCAGACATCTTGGAATGTGAAGTCAAGTGGGCCTTAGAAAGCATCACTACGAACAAAGCTAGTGGAGGTGATGGAATTCCAGTTGAGCTATTTCAAGTCTTGAAAGATGATGCTGTGAAAGTGCTGCACTCAATATGCCAACAGATTTGGAAAACTCAGCAGTGGCCACAGGACGGGAAGAGGTCAGTCTTCATTCCAATCCCAAAGAAAGGCAATGCCAAAGAATGCTCAAACTACCGGACAATTGCACTCATCTCACACGCTAGTAAAGTCATGCTCAAAATTCTCCAAGCCAGGCTTCAGCAGTATGTAAACCGTGAACTCCCAGATGTTCAAGCAGGTTTTAGAAAAGGCAGAGGCACCAGAGATCAAATTGCCAACATCCGCTGGATCATGGAGAAAGCAAGAGAGTTTCAGAAAAACATCTATTTCTGCTTCATTGACTATGCCAAAGCCTTTGACTGTGTGGATCACAATAAACTGTGGAACATTCTGAAAGAGATGGGAATCCCAGACCACCTGACCTGCCTCTTGAGAAACCTGTATGCAGGTCAGGAAGCAACAGTTAGAACTGGTCATGGAACAACAGACTGGTTCCAAATAGGAAAAGGTGTACGTCAAGGTTGTATATTGTCACCTTGCTTATTTAATTTATATGCAGAGTACATCATGAGGAACGCTGGGCTGGAAGAAGCACAAGCTGGAATCAAGATTGCTGGGAGAAATATAAATAACCTCAGATATGCAGATGACACTACCCTTATGGCAGAGAGTGAAGAGGAACTCAAAAGCCTCTTGATGAAAGTGAAAGAGGAGAGTGAAAAGGTTGGCTTGAAGCTCAACATTCAGAAAACAAAGATCATGGCATCTGGTCCCATCACTTCATGGGAAATAGATGGAAAAACAGTGGAAACAGTGTCAGACTTTGTTTTTTTGGGCTCCAAAATCACTGTAGATGCTGATTGCAGCCATGAAATTAAAAGACGCTTGCTCCTTGGAAGGAAAGTTATGACCAACCTTGATAGTATATTAAAAAGCAGAGACATTACTTTGCCGACCAAGGTCCGTCTAGTCAAGGCAATGGTTTTTCCCGTGGTCATGTATGGATGTGAGAGTTGGACTGTGAAGAAGGCTGATCGCTGAAGAATCGATGCTTTTGAACTGTGGTGTTGGAGAAGACTCTTGAGAGTCCCTTATACTGCAAGAAGATCCAACCAGTCCATTGTAAAGGAGATCAATCCTGGATGTTCATTGGAGGGACTGCTGCTAAAGCTGAAGCTCCAATACTTTGGCCACCTCATGCGACGAGTTGACTCATTGGAAAAGACTCTGATGCTGGGAAAGGTTGGGGGCGGGAGGAGAAGGGGACGACGGAGAATGAGATGGCTGGATGGCATCACCGACTCTGTGGACATGAGTTTGAGTGTACTCCGGGAGTTGGTGATGGACAGGGAGGCCTGGCGTGCTGTGATTCATGGGGTCGCGGAGAGTCGGACACGACTGAGCGACTGAACTGAACTGAACTGAACTGAAGGCCCACTTGATCTCACACTCCAAGATATCCACTCTAGGTGAGTAAGCACACTATTATGATTAACCAGGTCATTTAGAGCTTTCTTGTATAGTTATTATGTGTATTCTTGTCACCTTTTCTTTTTTAAAATTTATTTAGTTTTAATTGTATAATAATCACTTTACAGCATTGTGTTGGTTTCTGACAAATATCAGCATGAATCAGCCATAAGTGAACATATGTCCCCTCCCTCTTAAACATCTCTCCTACCTTCCTCCCCATCTCATCCCTCTAGGTTGTTACAGAGTCATATAGCAAATTCACATTGGCTATCTATTTTACATATGATAATGTAGGTTTCTATGTTATTCTCTCCATAAATTCCACCCTCTCCTTCCTTCCCTCCACATCATGTCCATAATCTGCTCTCTATATCTGTGTCTCTATTGCAAATAATTTAATCAGTACCATCTTTCTAAATTCCATATATATGCCTGAGTATGCAATTTTTTTCTCTTTCTGCTTCACTTTATTCCGTACAATAGGATATAGGTTGATCTCCCTCATTAAAACAGACACAAATGCTTTCCTTTTTATAACTGAGAAATATTCCATTGTATACATGTACCACACCTCATTATCCATTCATCTGTCAATGGACATCTAGGTTGCTCCCACATCTTAATTATTGTAAATAGTGCTGCAATGAATATTGGGGTACATGTGTCTTTTTCAATTTTTATTTCCTCTGGATTTATGCCTATTAGTGGGATTACTGAGTCATATGCTGGTTTTAATCCTAGTTTATTAAGCAATCTCCATATTGTCTTCCATAGCGGTTGTATCGGAGAAGGCAATGGCAAGCCACTCCAGTACTCTTGCCTAGAAAATCCCATGGGTCGAGGAGCCTGGTAGGCTGCAGTCCGTGGGGTCGCTAAGGGTTGGACACGACTGAGCGACTTCACTTTCACTTTTCACTTTCACACATTGGAGAAGGAAATGGCAACCCACTCCAGTGTTCTTGCCTGGAGAGTCCCAGGGACGGGGGAGCCTGGTGGGCTTCCGTCTGTGGGGTCACACAGAGTCGGACATGACTGAAGTGACTTAGCAGTAGCAGTAGCAGCGGTTGTATCAATTTACATTCTCACCAACATTGCAAAAGGGTTCCCTTTTATCCATACCCGCTCCAACATTTATTATTTGTAGATTTTTGAAGATGACCATTCTGACAGATGTGAGATGATATCTCACTGTAGTTTTGATTTGCATATCTCTAATAGTGAGCTGAATGGTCTAGTGGTTTTCCCAACTTACTTCAATTTAAGTCTGAATTTGGCAATAAGGAGTTTATGATCTGAGCCACAGTCAGCTCCTGTTCTTGTTTTTGCTAACTGTATAGATCTTCTCCATCTTAGGTTGCAAAGAATATAATCAGACTGATTTCAGTGTTGACCATCTGGTGATGTCCATGTGTAGAGTCTCCTCTTGTGTTCTTGCAAGAGGGTGTTTGCTATGGAAGAGGGTGAGTTCTCCCGGCAAAACTCTATTAGCCTTTGCCCTGCTTCATTCCATGATGCAAGGCCAAATTTGCCTGTTACTCCAGGTGTTTCTTGACTTCCTACTTTTGCATTCAATTCCCCTATAATGAAAAGGACATCTTTTTTGGGTGTTAGTTCTAAAAGGTCTTGTAGGTCTTCATAGAACCGTTCAACTTCGGCTTCTTCAGCATTACTAGTGGGGTATAGACTTGGATTACTGTAATAGTGAATGGTTTGCCTTGGAAACGAGCAGAAATCATTCTGTCGTTTTTAAGATTGCATCCAAGTACTGCATTTCGGACTCTTTTGTTGACCATGATGGCTACTCCATTTCTTCTAAGGGATTCCTGCCCACAGTAGTCGATATAATGGTCATCTGAGTTAAATTCACCCATTCCAGTCCATTTTAGTTCACTGATTCCTAGAATGTCTATGTTCACTCTTGCCATCTCCTGTTTGACCACTTCCAATTTGCCTTGATTCATGGACCTAACATTCCAGGTTCCTATGCAATATTGCTCTTTACAGCATCGGACTTTTCTTCTATCACCAGTCACATCCACAACTGGGTATTAGTTTTGCTTTGGCTCCATTGCTTCATTCGTTCTGGCGTTATTTCTCCACTGATCTCCAGTAGCATACTGGGCAACTACTGACCGGTAGAGAAACAGATTTAAGGTACTAGATCTGATAGATAGAGTGCCTGATGAACTATGGACGGAGGTTCGTGACATTGTACAAGAGATATGGACCAAGACAATCGCCATGGAAAAGAAATGCAAAAAAGCAAAATGGCTGTCTGAGGAGGCCTTAAAAATAGCTGTGAAAAGAAGAGAAGTGAAAAACAAAGGAGAAAAGGAAAGACATAAGCATCTGAATGCAGAGTTCCAAAGAAAAGCAAGGAGACACAAGAAAGCCTTCCTCAGCGATCAATGCAAAGAAATAGAGGAAAACAACAGAATAGGAAAAACAAGAGATCAGTTCAAGAAAATTAGAGATTCCAAGGGAACATTTCATGCAAAGATGGGCTTGATAAAGGACAGATGTGGTGTGGACCTAGAAGAAGCAGAAGATATTAAGAAGAGATGGCAAGAATACACAGAAGAACTGTACAAAAAAGATCTTCACGACCAAGATAATTACGATGGCGTGATCACTGACCTAGAGCCAGACATCTGGAATGTGAAGTCAAGTGGCCTTAAAAAGCATCACTACAAACAAAGCTCGTGGAGGTGATGGAATTTCAGTTGAACTCTTTCAAATTCTGAAAGATAATGCTGTGAAAGTCTCCACTCAATATGCCAGCAAATTTGGAAAACTCAGCAGTGGCCACAGGACTGGAAAAGGTCAGTCTTCATTCCAATCCCAAAGAAAGGCAATGCCAAAGGATGCTCAAACTATACTGCACAATTGCTCTCGTTTCACACGCTAGTAAAGTCATGTTCAAATTTCTCCAAGCCAGGCTTCAGCAATATATGAACCATGAACTTCCAGATGTTCAAGCAGGTTTTAGAAAAGGCAGAGACACCAGAGATCAAATTGCCGACATTCTCTGTATCATGGAGAAAGCAAGAGAGTTCCAGAAAACCATCTATTTCTGCTTCATTGACTATGCCAAAGCCTTTGACTGTGTGGATCACAATAAACTGTGGAACATTCTGAAAGAGATGGGAATACCAGACCACCTGACCTGCCTCTTAAGGAACCTGTATGCGGGTCAGGAAGCAACAGTTAGAACTGGACATGGAACAACAGACTGGTTCAAAATAGGAAAAGTAGTACGTCAGGGTTGTATATTGTCACCTTGCTTATTTAACTTATATGCAGAGTACATCACAAGGAACGCTGGGCTGGAAGAAGCACAAGCTGGAATCAAGATTGCTGGGAGAAACATCAATAACCTCAGATATGTAGATGACACCACCCTTATGGCAGATAGTGAAGAGGAACTCAAAAGCCTCTTGATGAAAGTGAAAGAGGAGAGTGAAAATGTTGGCTTGAAGCTCAACATTCAGATAACTAAGATGGCATCTGGTCCCATCACTTCATGTGAAATAGATGGGGAAACAGTGAAAACAGTGTCAGACTTTATTTTTTGGGGGTCCAAAATCACTGCAGATGCTGATTGCAGCCATGAAATTAAAAGACGTTTACTCCTTGGAAGGAAAGTTATGACCAGCCTAGATAGCATATTAAAAAGCAGAGACATTACTTTGCCAACCAAGGTCCGTCTAGTGAACGCTATGGTTTTTCCAGTGGTCATGTATGGATGTGAGAGTTGGACTGTGAAGAAAGCTGATCACCGAAGAATTGATGCTTTTGAACTGTGGTGCTGGAGAAGACTCTTGAGAGTCCCTTGGACTGCAAGGAGATCCAACCAGTCCATCCTGGGGGAGATCAGTCCTGGGTGTTCATTGAAAGGACTGATGCTATAGCTGAAACTCCAATACTTTGGCCACCTCATACGATGAGTTGACTTACTGGAAAAGACTCTGATGCTGGGAGGGATTGGGGGCAGAAGGAGAAGGGGACGACAGGGAATGAGGTGGCTGGATGGCATCACCGACTCGATGGACATGAGTTTGGGTGAACTCCGGGAGTTGGTGATGGACAGGGAAACCTGGTGTGCTGTGATTCATGGGGTCGCAAAGAGTCGGACACGACTGAGTGACTGTACTGAACTGAACTGATAGGTAAAAATGTGCCAATAAAGTTTACAATCTAGAGCACATTAACAAATTCTCAAAAAAATACTACTTTCCAAGGCTGAACGAGGAAGAAATAGAGACTATAAAGAGACCAATCTCAACTACTGAAATTTGACTATGATCAAAAATCTTCCAACAATCATAAGTCCAGAGCCCAAAGGCTTCACAGGTGAACTCTGTCAAATATTTTAAAAAAGAATTGATATGAATCCTTTACAAAGGCTTTCCAAAATTTTCATGGGAAGGAACGCTCCTAAACTCCTTCTGTGAGGCCACGATCACCTTATACAAAAACCACATAATGAGCAAAAAAAAAAAAAATATATAGGCCAATATCACTGATGAAAATAAATGCAAAAACCCTCAACAAAGTACAAGCAATCAAATCCAACATTACATTACAGGGATCATACACCATTATGAATACACCCTGGATTCATTCCAGGGACCCAAGGACTTTTTTTCAAAATAGACAAATCAATCAATATTATACACCATATTAAGAAATTGAAGAATAAAAACTTGCATAAACATCTCAATATACGCAGAAAATATTTTGAAAAAATTCAACACCATCTAATTCTACAGGAAGTGCAAATTGAAAGAACATATTTCAACATAATAAAGTTCATATATGAAAAACCCACTTCTAACATCATCAATGCTAAAAAGCTGAAAGCATTTTTTATAAGATCAGGATTGCCACAGCAATCAGAAAAGAAAAAAAATTAAAAATTCAAATTAGAAAATAAGAAATACATCTGTCAGTGTTTGCAGTTGACATGATACTATACATAGAAAATTTTAAAAAATGATATCAGAAAACTACTAAAGCTCATCAAAGAATTTGATAACATTGCAGGATACAAAATTAATACCTAGAAGTCTATTGCATTCCTGCACACTAACAGTGAAAGATCAGAAAAGTAAAATAACAAAATAATCCCATTTACTATGGCATAAAAATGAATGAAATATCATAGGAAGAAACCTACATAAGGAAGCAAAAACCTATGCTATTTAAACTATAAGATGCTGATGAAAGTAATAGTAGATGATACAAACAGACGAAAAGATATTTTACCGTCTTGAATTGGAAGAATTAGATTCAATGCAATGTCTATTAAATTACCAATAGAATTTTTCCAAGAACTAGAAAAAAAAAATTAAAACTGGTATGGAAATATCAGAGATACCAAATTGCCAAAGTAATTCTGATAAAAAAGAATAGAGTTAGAGGAATCAGGTGCCATAACTTCAGACTATATTGCAAAGCTACAGTCATCAAAAGAGTATGGTACATGCACAAATACAGATATATGGGTCAATGGAACAGGATAGAAAGTCCATGCACCTATGGCCAATTAATCTAATCAAAACGGAGACAAGATTCTACAGTGGAGAAGAGTCACTTCAATAAATGGTGTTGAAAAACTGGATAGCTACATGTAAAACAAGAAATTAGAACACTAATAACAGAATAGATTACAAACCTAAATGCAATACCACATACTATAAAACTCTTATAAGAAAGCATAGCCAAAATACTCTTTGACAAAAATCACAGCAATATCTCTTTGGATCCACTTCCTCACTTCAGTTCAGTCGCTCAGTCGTGTCCGACTCTTTGCGACCCCATGAATCACAGCACGCCAGGCCTCCCTGTCCATCACCAACTCCCAGAGTTCACTCAAACTCATGTCCATTGAGTCGGTGATGCCATCCAGCCATATCATTCTCTGCCGTCCCCTTCTCTTCCTGCCCCCAATCCCTCCCAGCATCAGGGTCTTTACCAATGAGTCAACTCTTCGCATGAGGTGGCCAAAGTATTGGAGTTTCAGCTTGAGCATCAGTCCTTCCAATGAACACCCAGGACTGATCTTCCCCAGGATGGACTGGTTGGATCTCCTTGCAGTCCAAGGGACTCTCAAGAGTCTTCTCCAACACCACAGTTCAAAAGCATCAATTCTTCGGGGATCAGCTTTCTCCACAGTCCAACTCTCACATCCATACATGACCACTGGAAAAACCATAACCTTGATGAGACGGACCTTGGTTGGTAAAGTAATGTGTCTGCTTTTTAATATGCTATTTTAAAATTATATACAAAAGTGTCTAGCAGATCACAGCTGCAGCTGCACGGTACTTGAGGTGGACTCTAGGAGATGAAAATGAGATGGTTCAGAAAAAGCTGGATAGTGTTATTTTTACAAGAAGAGGTGAACTCACATCCTTCTACTGAACCATCTCATTTTCATCTCCTAGTGTCCACCTCAAGTCCAGTGCAGCTGCAGCTGTAATCTGCTAGACACTTTTGTATATAATTTTAAAAGATGTTACTATATTTTTTGTTTTCAATTTACTAAAATCTCTTTTTTCATCTAATATCATACACACACACACATTCACCTTTCTTTTTTTTTTCCTTAAATTGATCAAGACATTATTTTTCTTGAATTAGATTGGGAATTCTAGAAAAATTTTTTATAAATAACTGCTGTTAAACACTTAATTTTTTTTTTAAATTTTCTATTAAAGTCTAGAATTTAAAACTACTTTAATGTTCTCATTGCCTCTGCAGCTCTTTTGTGTTGAAATCCTTCAGACTTGAGTTTGGAATTGTTGCTAAATTTTTAACATCACTAAATCTTACTCTAAATTTTCAGTTAGACATTTAAAATTATTTTTTGGCTTCACATTTTTCTGTTTCTTGGATTTTCATTTTCAAGTAGTTATTTCACTTCAAGGGCCCTAATAATGGGTGTTCCAGGTGCTCAGTAGTAAAGAATAAACCTGCTAATGCAGGAAACACAGGTTCAATTTCCAGAAAGGGAAGATACCCTAGAGAAGGAAATGGCAACCCACTCCAGTAATCTTGCCTGGAAAATCCCATGTACAGAGGAGACTGGTGGGCTAAAATTCACGGGGTTGCAAAAGAGTTGAACACACATTAGTGATTAAACCACAAATGATACTAATATTTCTGATGCTTACCTATCTGAAAACTTCATTTTATCCTCATGGTTCTTTGCTTAATTCAAAACAATTCCCCCCACCAAATTTATAAAGATGTCATACCATTGTCTTCAGGCAGTCAGTGTTATTAGTGAAGCATTGGATGCCAAATTTATTTTCTATTCTTTTTCAGAATTGTTCTCCATGAACTGTTGACTTTAGGTCTTTAAAAATACTTATTTTTCGAATTAAATGAAGATGTGTTTAGGTGTGGGTTTGCATTTCTTTTGTTAATAGTAAACCACTCAGTTACTGATGGCATTCTTTCATCCAAAAATTTATGCTTTGGGGATGACTTTGGAAAATTGTTTTTTGTTATTTCTTTATCTGATTTTTTTTTTGTCACCTTTATAACATCTCTTAGAAGGTTTTATAGGCATAAATTGAATGTTATAGATTACTCATCCATGTTTTTAAATTTTCATTCCATAGCTTCTTTTTTTTAAATCTGTGATGTATTTGATTTCCTCAACTTTAAGATCATTAATTCAATCTCCAGCCATAGTCATTCCATTGTCAAGCATTTCTAAATACTTTTTAATTTAAGTCATCTTATTTTTCAATTTAAATGTATATTTTATTTTTCTATGACTGCTCCTCTCCTAGAACAGATTGTATTTGTTTTATAGATATAATATCTTAATATGTATATGAGGATATTAATTAGTATTTTTAAGTACCTGTTTCATGAGTTATCATTATTCAAAAGTTATCGCTGTATAAGTTAATTTTGGACATTGTGTTTTATGCTGTTGCTTTTCCTGAAATGTTTAAAAATCGTTCTTATCTTCGTGTATTTATCAGTATAGTACTTCTTTATTTTCTCTATTTCTTTGCATTGTTCATTTCAGACCTTCTTATCTCTTCTTGCTATTCGCTAGAACTCTACATTCACTAAGTTATATATTCTCCTTTCTCCCTTAACTTTAATTTCTCTTGTTTCCTCAGCTATTTCTAAAGCCTTCTCAAACAACAACTTTGTCTTCTTGCATTTCTTTTTTCTTTGGGATGGTTTTGGTCAGTACCTCCTGTTAATGCTACAAACTGCCATCCATAGTTCTTCAGGCACTCTGCCTACCAGAATTAGTCCTTTGAATCTGTTGCCTCCACTGTACCATCATAAGAGAAAAGAACCTGCCTTCAATGCGGGAGACCTGGATTCAATCCTGGGTTGGGCAGATGCCCTGGAGAAGGGAACGTCTACCCACTCCAGTATTCTGGCCTGGAGAATTCCATGAACTCTGCACTCCATGGGGTCACAATGAGTCAGACACAACTGAGTGACTTTCACTTTCATATCTGAATGGCCAAGTGACTTTCCATACTTTCTTCAGTTTAAACCAGAATCTTGCAGTAAGGAGCTCATTCTGAACCAGAGTCACCTTATTGACAAGATAGAGCTTCAGCATTTTTTAACTACAAAGAACAATATCAGTCTGACTTAGGTATTGATTTTGTGGTGATGTCCATGTGTAGAATCATCCTTTGTGTTCTTGAAAAGGGGGTTTGCTATGACCAGAATGTTCTCTTGACAAAACTGTATTAGACTTTTCCCTAATCCATTTTGTACACCAAGGCCAAATTTGCCTCTTAGCCTAGGTCTCCCTTGACTTCCTACTTTTGCATTCCAGTCCCCTATGATGACGTTCAGTACACTTCAGTTGTTCAGTACTGTTCAAATATTTGCAACGCCTTGGACTGCAACATGCCAGGCTTCTCTGTCCATCACCAACTCCCAGAGCTGGCTCAAACTCATGTCCACAGAGTTGATAATGCCATCAAATTATCTCATCCTCTGTTGTCCCCTTGACTTCCTGCCTTCAATCTTTCCCAGCATCAGGGTCTTTTCCGATGAGTCAGTTCTTCCTGTCAGGTAGCCAAAGTTTTGTAGTTTCAGCTTCAACATCAGTCCTTCCAATGAACACCCAGGACTGATTTCCTTTTGGATGGACTGGTAGGATCTCCTTGCAGTCCAAGGGACTCTCAAGAGTCTTCTCTAACACCGTAGTTAAAAAGCATCAATTCTTTGGTGCTAAGCTTTCTTTATAGTCCAACTAACACCCATACATGACTACTGGAAATTTCGTAGCTTTGACTAGATAGATGCTGTTGGCAAAGTAATGTCTATGCTTTTTAATATGCTGTCTAAGTTGGTCATAGCTTTTCTGCTTTTTAATATGCTGTCTAGGTTGGTCATAGCTTTTCTTCCAAGGAGTGTTTTCTTTCAACAAGTCTTTTAATTTAATGGATGCAGTCACCATCTGCAGTGATTTTGGAGCCCAAGAAAATGAAGTCTCTCTCTGTTTCCATTGTTTCTCCATCTAGTAGCCATAAAGTGATGGGACAAGATGTCATGATAATTGTTTTTTGAATTTTGAGTTTTAAGCCATCCTCTCCTCTTTCAATTCATCAAGAGGCTCTTCAGTTCTTCTTTGCTTTCTGCCATAAGAGTAGTGTTATCTGCATACCTGAGGTTATTAATATTTCTCTTGTCAATCTTGATTCCAGCTGGTGCTTCATCCAGCCCAGCATTTCACATGATGTACTCTGCATATAAGTTAAATAAACAGAGTGATAATATACAGCCTTGATGTACTCCTTTGACAATTTGGAACCAGGCTGTTGTTCCATGTCCGGTTCTTACTGTTGCTTATTGACCTGCATACAGATTTCTCAGGAAGCAGATCAGGTGGTCTGGTATTCTCACCTCTTTAAGAATTTTCCACAGTTTGTTGTGATCCACACAGTCAAAGGCTTTGGTGTAGTCAATAAAGAAGAAGTAGATGTTTTCTGGAACTCTCTTCCTTTTTGGATGATGCAGCAGATGCTGGCCATTTGATCTCTGGTTCCTTTGCCTTTTCTAAATCCAGCTTGAACATCTGGAAGTTCACAGTTCACGTGCTGTTGAAGCCTGACTTGGAAGAATTTTGAGCATTACTTTGCTAGCATGTGAGATGAGTGCAATTGTATGGTAGTTTGGACATTCTTTGGCATTGCCTTTCTTTGGGATTGGAATGAAAACTGACCTTTTCCAGTCCTATGGCCACTGCTGAGTTTTCCAAATTTGTTTTCATATTGAGTGCAGCAGTTTCACAGCATCATCTTTTAGGGTTTGAAATAGTCCAGCTGGAATTCCATCACCTTCAGTAACTTTTTTCGTTGTGATGCTCCTGAAGGCAGACGTGACTTTGCATTCCAGGATGTCTGGCTCTAGGTGAGTGATCACACCATCATGATTATCTGGCTCATGAAGATCTTTTTTGTAGAGTTCTTCTTCGTATTCTTGCCACCTCTTCTTAATGTCTTCTGTTTCCGTTAGATCCATACCATTCCTATCCTTTATTGTGCTTAGCTCTAATGTACTTGAACATATCTCTCATCTTTCCCATTGTGTCGTTTTGCTCTATTTCGTTGCACTGACCACTGAGGAAGGCTTTCTTATCTCTCCTTGCTATTCTTTTTAACTCTGCATTCAACTGGGTATGTTTTTCTGTTTCTCCTTTGCCTTTCACTTCTCTGCTTTTCTGATTTGTCAGACCTCCTCAGACAACATTTTTCCTCTTTGCATTTATTTTTCTTATGGATGGCCTTGATCATTGCCTCCTGTACAAGATCATGAACCTCCATCCATAGTTCTTCAGACTATCTACCGGATCTAATCCCTTGAATCTATTTCATGTGATGAAAAGGACCTGTATTTTTGGTGTTAATTCTAGAAGGTGCTGTAGGTCTTCATAGATATGGTCAGTTTCATCTTCTTTGGCATAAATGATTGGGTCATATATTACTGTTATGTTGAAAGGTTTGCCTTGGGAATAATCGTATAATGTTGATGCAAAGAAATAGAAGAAAACAATAGAATGGGAAAGACTAGAGTTCTCTTCAAGAAAATTAGAGATACCAAGGGAATATTTCATATGAATATGGGCACAATAAAGGACAGAAGTCGTATGGATGTAACAGAAACAGAAGATATTAAGAAGTACAGAAAAAAAGTCTAAATGACTTGGATAACCTTAATGGTATGGACCCTCACCTAGAGCAAAACATCCTGGTGTGTGAAGTCAAGTTGGAATTAGGAATAATTACTATAAACAAAGCTACTGAAGATGACAGAATTCCATCTGAGCTATTCAAAATCCTTAAAGGTGTTGTACAAAATGCTGCACTCACTATGTCAGAAAATTTGGAAAACTCAATAATGGCCACAGAACTGGAAAAGATTAATTTTCATTCCAACCTCAAAGAAAGGAAGTGCCAAAAATATTCAAACTACAATTGCACTTATTTCTCATGCTAGCAAGATTATGCTCATAATCCTTCAAGCTAGGCTTCATCAGGCCCTGAACCAAGAACTTCCAGATGTACAAGCTGGGTTTTGAAGATGTGTCAGAACCAGAGTTCAAATTACCAACATTTCTTCAATCATCAATAAAGCAAATGAGTTCAAGAAGAAAAAAAAAAAGCTACTTCTTCTTCATTGACAATGCTAAAGCCTTTGACTGCTTGGATCACAACAAAGTGTGGAAAATTCTTAAAGAGATGGGAATACCAGACCACCTTACCTGTCTCCTCAAAAATCAGTATGTTGGACAAGAAGCAACAGTTGGAACTGGACATGGAACAATGGGCTATTACAAAATTGGGTAAGGAGTGCAACAAGGCTGTACATTGCCACTCTGCTTATTGCACTTATAAAACAAGTACATCTTGCAAAATGCCTGGCTGAACGAGTCACAAGCGGGAATCAACATTGCCAGGAGAAATAATAACAACCATAGATATGTAGATGATACCATTCTAAGGAGAAAGTGAAGAGGAATTAAAGAGTTTCTTGATGAGGGTGAAAGAGGAGAGTGAAAAAGCTTACTTGAAACTCAACTTTCAAAAGACTCTTAGATCATGGCATCTGTTCCCATCACTTCATGGCAAATAGAAGGGCAAATAGTGGAAGCAGTGATAGGTTTTCTTTCTTTGTCTCCAAAATCACTGTCGATGGTGACTTCAGGCATGAAATCAAAAGAAGTTTGCTCCTCGGAAGAAAAAAAAATGACAAAACCTGAACAGTATATCAGAAATCAGAGACATTACTGTGACTACAAGAGTTCATATAGTCAAACTTATGTTTGTTTTTTTTTTCTGGTAGACATGTATGGATATGAGAGTTGGACCGTAAAGATGACTCAAGAATTGTTGCTTTCAAATTGTGGTGCTGAGAAAAATCTCAAGAGTCCCTTGGACTGAAAGCAGATTAAACAAATCAATCCTATAGGAAATCAACCCTGATTGTTCATTGAAAGGACTGTTGATGAAGGTGAAACTCCAGTAATTTGGCCACCTGATGAAAAAAGCCGACTCACTGGAAAATACCCTGATGCTGGGAAAGATTGAAGGCAAAAGGAGAATGGAGCAGCAAAGGATGGGATGTTTAGATAGCATATCATTGATTCAATGGAGATGAATTTGAACATACTCTGGAGATAGTGGAGAACAGATGAATCTGGGGTCCTATTGTCCTTTAGACTGCAAAGAATCGGACAAGTGACTGAACAGCAACAATGTTAGAGGGATTCATTTTCTCTCCACCATATCCAAAACTTATTGTTTGTAAAGTTTTACATGATGGCCATTCTGACTTGTGGCAAGTGATAGCTCATTATAATTTTTATTTCCATTTCTTTAATAATTACTAAGAGGAACTAAAGAGCCTCTTGATGAAAATGAAAAAGTAGAGTGAAAAGGCTGGCTTAAAACTCAACATTAAAAAACTAAGATCATGGCATCCTGTCCCATCACTTCATGGCAAATAGATGGGGAAACAGTGGAAACAGTGAGAGACTTTATTTTTTTGGGCTCCAAAATCACTGCAGATGGTGACTGCAGCCATGAAATTAAAAGACACTTGCTCCTCAGAAGAAAAGATATGACCAAGCTAGACAGCATATAAAATAGAAGAGACATTACTTTGCTGACAAAGGTCTGTCTAGTCAAAGCTATAGTTTTTCCAGTAGTCATGTATGGATGTGACAATTGGACCACAAAGAAAGCTGAGCACTGAAGAATTGATGCTTTTGAACTGTCACGTTGGAGAGGACTCTTGAGAGTCCCTTGGACTGCAAGGACATGAAACCTGTCAATCCTTAGGGAAATCAGTCCTGAATATTCATTGGAAGGACTGATGCTGAAGCTAAAGCTACAATATTTTGGCCACCTGATGCGAAGAGTTGACTCATTGGAAAAGACCCTGATGCTGGGGAAGATTGAATGTAGGAGGAGAAGGGGACGACAGAGGATGAGATGGTTGGATGGCATCACCGACTCTAAGGACATGAGTTTGAGCCAGCTCTGGGAGTTGGTGATGGACAGGAAAGCCTGGCATGCTTCAGTCCATGGGATCGCAAAAGTTGGACACAAATGAGCAACTGAAATGAAATAGTGATATTGAACATCTTTCCAATTGTTAGTTGACCATCTATATCTCTTCTTTGAGGAAATATCTGTTTCTGTCTCCCATTTATTTTTTGATTGTGCTTTTTTGTTTGTTTGCTTGCTTATTGCTCTTCATGAGCTCTTTGTATATTTTGGAGATTAATCCTTTGTTAATTTGTCCATTTGCAAATATTTTCTCCCATTCTAAGCAGTCTTTTTATCTTATGTCCTGTTTCCTTTGCTATGCAAAAGTTTTTAAGTTTAGGTAGGCCCCATTCATTTATTTTTCTTTTAATTATCATTTCTCCAGGAGGTGGATCAAAAAATATCTTACTGGTATTTATGTCAGAGTATTCTGCCTACATTTTCCTCTAAGAGTTTTATAGTATCTGCATTTACATTTCTTCAATCCATTTTGAATTTATTTTTGTGTATGGTGTTAGTGAATGCTCTAATTTATTCTTTTACACGAAGCTGTCCAATATTCACAGCATAGCTTATTGAAGATACAGTTTGTTCTACACTATATATTCATGCCTCCTTTTTCACAGATTAGATCCACGTAGGTGTGTGGGTTTATCTCTGGGCTCTTTATCCTTTTCTGTTGATCCCTTTCCATTTGATCTTTTGCATCAATACCATACTATCTTGATGACTGTAGCTCTGTAGTATAACCTGATAATACTCCCTAATATAAGTCAGGGAGCCTGATTCCTCCAGTCCCATTTTTCTTCCTCAACATAGCCTTCACTATTCAGGTTACTTTGTGTTCCCATACAAATTGTGAAATCTTTGTTCTAATTCTATGTAAAATACTATTAATTATTTGATAGTTGTTGCATTGAATCTGTAGATTTCCTTTGGTAGTATGTTCATTGACAACATTGATTCTTCCAATCCATGAACATCTTTTTGTGTCATCTTTGAATTTTTTCATCAGTTTTCTGCATACAGGTCTTTGGCCTCCTTTGGTAGGTGTATTCCTAAGTATTTTATTCTTTTTGATGTTATAGTAAATGAGACTGCTTAATTAATTTCTTTTTCTCATCTCTCATTTTTACTGTATTTGAACACAAGGAATTTCTGTATATTGGTTTTGTATCCTGCAACTTTCCTAAAGTTGTTGATTAGCTCTAATATTTTTCTGCTGGTTTCTTTGGGATTTTCTAGTGTTATGTCATCTGCCAACAGTGATAGTTTTATTCTTGTTTTCCAATTCTGATTCATTTTATTTCTTTTTCTTCTCTGATTGTCCTAGCTAAAACTTCCAAAACTATGTTGAACAATAATGATGAAGAGTGGACACCCTTGCCTTGTTCATTATCTTAAAGGAAATGCTTTAAGGTTCTCACCTTTGAAAATGATATTTGCTATGGGTTTGTTATAGATAACCTTTATTATGTTGAGGTGGCACTTCCCAGGTGGCACTAACAGTGAAGAATGCAATGCCAATGCAGGAAACACAGGAGATAGGTTCAAACCATGGGTTGGGAAGATACCCTGCAGTAGGAAATGGCTCTCTACACCAGTATTCTTGCATGGAAAATTCCATGGGCAGTGGAGCCTGACAGGCAACAGTCCATGGGACTGAAAAGAGTACAACATGCCTAAGCAACTGAGCATGGACACATGTTGAGGTAGGTTCCTTCTATGTCCACTTTCTGGATAGTTTTAGTTGTGCAGTGAAATGTGTGTTGAATTTTATCAAAAGCTTTTTGTAAGTGTATTGAGATGATAATATGGTTTTTGAAATTCCATGTGTAAATATGTAGTGTCACATTGATTGATTTCATATATTGAAGAATCCTTGCATCCTTGGGATAAACCCAAATTTATCATGGTGTTTGATTTTTTAATGTGTTGGTGGATTTGGTTTGATAGTGTTTTGTAGATTTCCCCATTTTATCATTTTAAATATGTCCTGCCACTGCCTTGTGACCTGCAGAGTTTCTGTAGAAACATCAACTGATAACCTAATTGGAATTCCTTTGAATGGTGTTTCTAGTTTTTCTCTCAAGGCTTTACATATTTTCCCTTTTGATTTCTTCAGTAACCAGTCAGTTCATTATTTAGAATATCTAATTTTTAATCTCCATGTGTTTGTGTTTTTTACATTTTTGCCTATAATGTTATCTAGTCTCATAGCATTGTGGTCAGAAAAGATGCTTGATATGATTTAAATTTTATTAAATGTACTGATGTTTGATTTATGACCCAGCATGTGTCTATCCTGGAGAATGTTTTGTGTGCACTTGAGAAGAAAGTGTATTCTGCATTTGGGTGGAAATTCATAAATGTATCTATTAGGTCCATTTGGTCCAATGTTTCATTTAACATTTGTGCTTCCTTATTAATTTTCTGTTTTGATGATTTGTTTATTGCTGTAATTGGGTGTTAAAGCCTCCTACCATTATTGTGTTACTGTCAGTTTCCCCTTTTACATGTTAGTGTCTGTCTTATGTATCATAGTGTTCCTATGTTGGATGCATAAATATGTACAACTTTTAGGTCTTCTTAAATTGATCCCTTGATCATTATGTGGTAGTGTCCCCCTTTATCTCTTGTAATATTCTTTATTTTAAAGTCTATTTTGTCTGAAATGAGAATTCAGTCCAATTTTCTTTTGATTTCCATTTGTATGGAATATCTTTTTCTATTATTTTACTTTCAACCTGTGTCTCTCTGTCTGAAGTGGGTCTCTTGTTGATAGCATATATATGGGTCTTATTTTTGTGGGGTTCCCTCATAGCTCAATTGATAAAGAATCTGCCTGCAGTGCAGGAGACCCGGGTTCGATTCCTGGGTCGGGAAGATCCCCTGGAGAAGGAAATGACAACTCACTCCAGTATTCTTGCCTGGAGAATCCAATGGACAGAGGAGCCTGGCAGGCTGCAGTCCATGGGGGTCACAAGAGTCGGACATGACTTAGCAACTAAACTACTACTACTAGCCAGTATGTGTCTTTTCGTTGGAGCATTTATCCACTTACATTTAAAGTAATTATTGATATATATGTCCTTATTGACATTTTCTTAATTGTTTTAGGTTTGTTTTTAGGTCTTTCCTTTCTCTTGTATTTGCTGCCTATATGTCTCTAATATTTGTTGTAAACCTTCTTTGGTGGTACTAAATTTTCTTAACTTTTGTTTGTCTGTAAAACTTTTGATTTCTCCATCAATTTTGAATGAGATCCTTGCCAGGTAGAGTAATTTTTTTTGTAGATGTTTTTTCTTTCAGTACTTTAAATATATCCTTCCATTCCCTTGTGGCCTGCAAAGTTTCTGCTGAAAGATTGCCTGCTGGTTCCTTTAGAGAATTTCTAATTTCAACAATTGTGTTGTTCATCTATTTTTATTCTTTATTTCTTCTGGGTCTTTGTTAATTGTGTTAACTGCTTCTTGCATTTTCTCTATTCTATTTTTGAGGTTTTGGGACATTTTCACTATCATTATTCTGAATTATTTTTCAGTTAACTTGCCCAATTCATTTATATTTGGTCTGGTGTTTTTCTAGTATTTTCCTTCATTTGTGCAATGTTTCTCTGCCTTTTCTTTTTCCTTTTCATTTATTGTGTTTTAGGTTTCCTTTTCTCAGGCTTTGAGGTGGAATTCCTCTCAACCTTTGGTTTCTGCTTTTGGTGGGTAATGTTGGTTCAGTGGTTTGTCTAGGCTTCATGGTGTCTGTGCTTGTGCTCTGGTGGGAGGAGATGAGTTTTTTTCCCCCCTGTGATGTGTAGGGCTGTAAAAGGTGGTAATCCTGTATGCTGATGATTGAGTTTGTGTTTTTGTCTTGTTTGTGATTTGGGTGAGGTGTCCTGGTGTTGCCAACAGTTGGGTGATGGTGGTCTTGTATACAGATGGGGGCCTTTGTAGGAGTTCTCACTAATTTATATTCCCTGGGGTTAGGAGTTTTCTGGCAGTCTAGAATGTTTTCAGCACTGCCCCTTCTAAGTCTCAGGGTTAAATCTTTGGCTGGGGAACTTAGATTCCACAGGTAGTTTGTTATGGCATTAAAGGGGATTAAAGAAAACATAAAACTGCAATAAACAAAGACAAACCCCTGACAAATGGCAAATACAAAATCAGGCAAATAATAACAAAATAGTGTAATATACACATACTCATAAACACACATAGACAAAATCAAAATAGTCCCCCCAAAAAGAAAGTAGAATAGATTCACCTAACGAGCAAAGGGAAACAAAAATGATATCAACCAGTTAAAAGCAAAATTAACTAAAGTACAAACTGGAAAAGAAAACCAAAGCAATATGCCAACCATGGAATGAAGCAACAAAAGCAAAACAAACTAATAAACATGGTGATGAAAAGAAAGAAAAGGATGAAAAGGAAGGAAAAATAGAAAAGCAAAGTTAAACCGAAGTAAGTAAATAAGGTTTATACATATTTATACATATTAGAGAATAATTACAAGAGGAAAAGAACAATAGGAAAAACAAACAAAAGACTATGTATAGCAAAATAATAAAAACAACTTTTTAAAATAAAAAAAAGCACAAAAGGCCAATGTAAAAGCCTTAAAGGAAATATTTAAAGGAAATAAAAAAGTGCAATTTAAAAATTCTCAAAAGCATAAATAAACTTAGTAGTACTTTAAAATCAACAAATACATCAACAAAGGGGAAAAAAAGAAACAGAAAAAATATCCAAAGGCAACCAAAGAACAAGTTAAAATATAAAAATAGAATTTTTTTTTTTAATTTCAGCTGTCAGTGTCCTTTCTGTCACTATGAATCACAGTCCTCCCTAGGGTTCATCACTATGGATCTTTGCCTCCCTAGGAAGCCCACTAATACTGATCACGTATATTTAACCTGCAGCTTGTACCGCTGATGGAAAGTTTTTAGTTCCTCTTCCTGGGTTCGATCCGTGGGTCAGGAGGATTCCCCTGGAGAAGGAAATAGCAACCCACTCCAGTACTCTTGCCTAGAAAATTCCATGGATGGAGGTACTTGGTGGGCTATAGTCCATGGGGTCTCAAAGAGTCAGACTTGACTGGGCAACTTCACTTTCTTTCCTTAGTCCTCCCCAGGGAGGACTATGTGTGGAGGTGGTGTAGCTGCTTGGGTCGCAGAGGCCTTTGCAGCATCAGGTACTCAGAGTAGTTGGTGGCTAGGACAGCAGAAATATGGTGCTCTTAGTGTTTTTTCTAGCCTATTGCAGCTCTGAACCAATGGGAATCAATGAGGATCAGGCATGGAGGTGGCATGGGATTTTAGAATTTAGAGCAAAGATAATAAAAAGGTAGCCCACTGACCTCCTCTGTCCGTGGAATTCTCCAGGGAATAATCCTCTTGCATTGTTGATGGTAGTGTAAATTGATACAGCCGCTATGGAAGACAGTATGGAGATTCCTTAGAAAACTACAAATAAAACTACCATATAAACACCAATCCCACTACTGGGCATATACCCTGAGAAAACTATGATGGAAAAAGACACATGTACCCAAATGCTCATAGCAGCACTATTTACAGTAGCTAGGATATCAAAGCAACCTAGATGATAATCAACAGATGGATAGACAAAGAAGTTGTGGTTCACATATACAATTGAATATTACTCATCCATAGAAGGAATGCATTTGAGTCAGTTCTAGTGAGGTGGATAAACCTAGCACGTGTTATACAGAGTCATAAAGAGAAAAACAAATTTCATACATTAACACATATATATGGAATCTAGGAAAACGGTACTGATAAACCTATTTGCAAGGCAGGAATAGAGATGCAGACATAGAGAACAGACTTTGGACACATCAGGGGAAGGAGAGAGTGGGACAAATTGAGACAGTAGCATTGAAACATGTACACTGCATGTGCTTAGTTACTCAGCAGTGTCTGACTGTTTGTGACCCCAAGGACTGTATCCCACCAGGCCTCTATGTCCATGGGGATTCTCCAGGCAGGAATACTGGAGTGGGTAGCCATACCTTCCTCCAGGGGATCCTCCCAACAAAGGATCGAACCCAGGTCTCCTGCATTGCAAGCAGATTCTTTACCATTTGAGCCAACAGGGAAACAGCATGTACATTACCATATATAAATTAGATAGCTAATGGGATGTTCCTGTGTAACAAAGAAGTTCAGCTTGGTGCTCTGTAACAACCTATAGGGTTGGGATGGGATGGGGGTGAGGGGGTGGTTCAAGAGGGAGAAGACATAAGTATTCTTACGGCAGATTCATATTGTTGCATGGCAGAAACCAATACAATATTGTAAAGTAATTATCCTCTTCTTAAAGATAAATAAAAAATAAAAATAGTAAAACAACAACACCAAAAATTGAACAAAATGGAGAAAATAATACATGAATTATACTAATATGACTGTTTTACTGGGGTATCTTCTGTCCATGTCCTTATGCCCACAGTGAGGCACAGCCAACTACCACTTGTCCACAAGGTCCTCAACTACCTCTTTTTATGTCTGTGAACCTGCTATGGGCACTGTCTTAGACTCAGACTCTGACCAGAGAAGGAAATAGCAAGCCACTACAATATTCTTGCCTGGAGTGTCCCGTGGACAGGGGAGCCAGGTGGGCTGCTGTCTATGGGGTCGCATAGAGTCAGGCACGACTGACGGACTTAGCAGCAACGGCAGCAGACTCTGACCTGACTCAATTCCTACATGTCAGTTCAGTTCAGTTCAGTCCCTCAGTCGTGTCCGACTTTCCGTGACCCCATGAATCACAGCACACCAGGCCTCCCTGTCCATCACCAACTCCCAGGGTTCACTCAAACTCATGTCCACAGAGTCGGTGATGCTATCCAGCCATCTCATTCTCTGTCGTCCCCTTCTCCTCCCGCCCCCAACCTTTCCCAGCATCAGAGTCTTTTCCAGTGAGTCAACTCGTCGCATGAGGTGGCCAAAATATTGCAGTTTCAGCTTTAGCATCAGTCCTTCCAATGAACACCCAGGATTGTCCTGCCCCCAAATTCTGCTTCTCATAAAGCTATATCCATCTCAGTTGTCTATACAGATATTCCATAGATTCAGGATTTATCAAGCAGATCACAGGGATTTAACATGTGGGTTGTGCAGCTGCACAGAGATTTGAGTTTCTCTTTCTTAGTTGCAGCAACCCTGGGGCACAGCTTAGCTTTAGTTTTGGCCCCAACTCTGCATGTTTGCCACCCTCAGGCATCCATTTTCTGCCCAGGTAAAAGGGAGCAAAATAAGCAGCTGATTGGGGCACACTTACTCTGGCTGAGGAGGAGTATGACAGCAACCACTGGGTTATGTGTGAAGTGCTCTGTTCTGCCTTCACTTGTCATACTGTCCACTGCATTATCTTTCAATCCCCCAATAGTCCCTTTCTGTCCCAACTGATTTCCCCACTGCCAGGGGATTTTTCTGATTGTAGGAACCCCTCCTTACTTTCAGTTTCCTGCCAGTGTGGCTGGTCCTTTTTTGTATTCTTTTTTTTTTTTCCTGGTTTTTTTTTTTAATTTATTTTATTGGAGGCAAATTACTTTACATTAATATATTGGTTGGTTTTGCCATACATTGACATGAATCCGCCCTGGGTGTACATGTGTTCTCTTTCTTGAATTCCCCTCCCACCTCCCTCTTCCCCATATCCTCCCTCCATGTCATCCCCGTCTTTTCTTTATTTTATCCTACTCAATGTCTAGGGGATTTTGTTGTTGTTGTTGTTGTTACGTTATGTGTCCAAAGTATTCTACTAATGTTCAGCAGATGCTATGCGAGATTGTTTCATTTGTAGATGTATTCTTGATGTATTTGTTAAGAAAAACAAATTCTGCCTCCTCCTATTCCACCATCTTGACTGCTCCTTAATGGTTCAAGTTTTTAATCAATAGAGATTACTATTCCATTTCTTAAGGAGGTTTCTAGTTGTTGATGTCCTAGCCTTAAATGAATGGGAAATGTTGCTTACAACAATGCCCAGACTACAGGCTATCAGACTGAATCTTCTCCCCACATTCATAAACTGTGGAGCCCAGGGCTGAGGTACAATAATACATTTAATGCTTCCAACTATGCATTCTGCTCTGAAATTCTAAAAGCATATTTGTATTTTAATTTAACCTCTTAGCTAGAATTTATGCTATTTTCACAGGTACGGCAGAATAAGTGACTCCCTTGTTTGCTCTTTTTACAAATGGCTTACTCCAAGGAGATGGAATAAGAGAACTTTCTGCTTCCATCTCTTCCACAATTTTGCCACCTAATAAGGCAACATTTATTGTGTGATTTGAGTGAATCACTACATGTTTCCGAATTCCAATTTCTATATCTGTAAAACAAATGTGGTAGACAATGGCATGTGCTCCTTCCTGATGACAGAAGTGGCATGAACATTATTTGAAAACTTAAAAAATAAAATTGACACATGGGAGAGGCTGACATCTATGTTCAAGGTGTAGAAAATTGAGCTTCCTTCCAGGAAGTGGAGTCACTCCATAAACTTTTCCCCAAGTACCTGTTGTTCTCCCCATAGGAAACTCTGGGCCCAGGCCCAGGTGTCCTAAATCAGAAGCCCATTTGACCCTAGTTCTTTATATCTATGCTGAGAATCAACTAAGTTTGGTCACCATAAAGTCTTCTCTTGCCTCAAAACTGGCTCAGCTCTTGCTTTAGCCCAGTCCAACAGTAAGTTTAAGCAGATGAGTGACCAATGCACTGTGGTGAATTTATGGCTAAATATGGAACCTGAAGAAAAAAGAAGGTTGACCTTATCTGAACTAGCAAAAATAAAATAAAAAAGGCTTTGTGGGTGTATTGAGTGTGCTGGTCTCTGAAGAAGTTGTCTTATGAATGAAGATGATGAAAGTGGTAAAAATTGGGTCCAATGGCAGAGGAGGCTGCCCTTTGGAGAAAAAGAGGGGAATACAGCCAAAAACAAGGGCATAGATGAAAAAGACTAAGCAGCTTTTATGGCTTCCATAGAAATGTGATATGACAGCTCAATATGGTAATATGGCATCTATTTTCAGTTTTATAGTACAGATAAAGGAGGTTATAGGTTTGCACTGCCAAGGCTATTCATGCTTCACCAAAAAGCCCAATTCTATTTCTGAATGTCATACTTTAAAAAAAAAAAAAAAAAAGAAAACACATGGGGACTTCCCTGGTAGTCCAGAGGTTAAGAATCTGCCTTCCAGTGCAGGAGACACTGGTTTGATCCCTGGCCTGGGAACAAGGATCCCACATGCTGCAGGGCAACTAAGCCCACACATGACAACTACTGAGCTCCAGTGCTCTGGAGCACATGTACCACAACTGGAGAGAGCTCTGTGCACTGCAATGAAGAGCCTGTGCACAGCAACAAAATATACTGCGTGCCACAAGAAAATCCTACATGCAGCATCTAAGACCCAACACAGCCAAATAAATAAATATTTTTTAAAAAACCTCCTAACTTGGTAAACAATAGGCACCATTAACAGACACATACACACATGCATAAATTTAAGCATACTTTTAACCAGAGGCCGGGGAAAAAAGGAGGAATTTGTCCTTAGCTAGATAGTTGGAAAAGTGAGCTTTTAGCCTGGAGACCATAAAATGTAATATTTGACTAAGGAAGATGAAGTAGACAAGTACCGTATACTTGCATATACTTATAATACAAGTATGTGTTATTCGTGTTCCCAAAGTCAGAGCTAGCATCCATGGGTAAGAGTTACACACAGAGATGAATTTCAACTGACATTTAAAGAACTTTCTGACAAACATAGTTGCCTAGAATGAACACCTCAAAAGATAATGCGTTCAAAGTTACTGGAAATGAACACCAACAAGCTGAAAGGTCACGGGGCAAATACACTCAAAAGGAGACTGGGGAATGCAAAGAGTTGGAGAGAGCAGACTGGTACTTATTTCTAAGACTGAGATGAACACGCATATTTTTAGGTGAGAACCAGCTTGAAGCAACTAGATTTTAGCCAAAGAGACAGTTGCATGATGACTCCTCTCAATTCTATTTTTCTTATTTCTTCTTTTAGAAGAGGCAGTCTGCTTCCGACCAACAAGTCTACTGAGAAAGCAGAAAAATCTTAAATTTTTGTTTATTTCTACAGATTCTCCCCTCCAAAAAAAATTTCTCCATAGCATAAATATTCACACTGAAGAATCTTACCTTCAAAGAGAAATGACTCAGAAGACCAGAAAATGGTATGGTCAAAGGAAAGAGTTTTGCAAATGTAACTGTAGGTTGCTGCCATTGACACATGTCTTTTAGGTAGAGGCATCTTCCTGTACCCCAGAAGACAGAGTATTTGGCTGTGAACCAATCCTAATGCTCTTGCAGTTGTTGTCATTAAACCTAAGGAGGTAGGTTGCACCTAGTCTGTCAAAAATCTCCAGAAGGAAAAGAACTGTTTAAAATTTTGCCCAGGTTTATGTTGGTCACTCTGAAAAGAGACTGGGACATAGTTAAAAAGTGCAATGCCAAATATTCTTAAAAACCAAGGGCAACCTCACTGCCATTCTCTTTCCTCCTTTCAGTCCATGGTCCCTTCATGAATAAGCAGACAGAAAATGGGAACCTTTTGTAAATAAAGCCAAACTTAAGTGGAAAATGTGAAGGGGCACAGCAAGCTTCTTCCATCCAGGAAATAGGTGGTCACTGTAGAAGGTGGAGGATTGCTGTAATAACTCATTGAGAGACCAAATTCATCATTAGGGGTACTGCTTGATCCCACAAGAGAGAATGGGAGGTAGGAAAATGAAAAATTCCTGGGCGATTAGGAGAACTTCTCAGATGGAAAAGAGCACACTTTCCCCTTCATGCCCTGGGTAGCAAAGCACACTTAAGACTCAGTAACCACATCCTGATCTGTTGCTTGCTTTGCACATGAGGCATCAAAACCACCTATTATATACAGAGCACAAATTTTGCATTATGTGGATCTGGTTCTTTCCAAGAAACAGAGGGTAATCTTCCAACTGACTTCTTTATCTCCATGGAGATTACAACAAAAAATATGGTTGTGACTAAGAGTCTAAAACAACTTTTTCTACGTGCAACTGGGGAGATAAAATCACAAAGCAATCTGATTCCAACTAGTCCCATCCACATCCCCTTACTGTCCACTATCAAGAAACTAGTTTCTCTCATTCAATTCTTTTCAACAAGATTGAATTTTTTTGGATTATTACCTGATTCTTCAAAATATTCAAGGTGGAAGAATTTGCACATGCTTTTATAAATCATTTCACAGCATGCACTACCTTATCTTAATGTTTACTAGCCTACTGTAACTATGAAAAAATACTATAGAGAGGTTTGAAAATTAAGCCAGAGATTAAGAATATTCTTAAGATATATTTATTGCTATCTTTCTTATAAAATCGAAAAAAATGACTATGCTTATTAATTGTGTTGCTAACTGTCTCAAGTCCATATTTCTTAGCTTTCCTTCACAATCTGGCCTCTACTCACTTTCCTAGCTTTGCCCAAAATTCCTCTTCAAACCTAAAACTGAGATTGCAATACACTGAAATACAGATCTCATGACTTGCTTCAGTTTTCCACATCCTTGAAAATGTGTTGCTTATTCATAGAAAGTCTTTACAATTCTTCTCTATCTAATGACTTTTTACTTATACTTTGAATCTTGTTTTAATTTTCCACTCTACTGTTAAGCTCTCTTTGAATTTCAGCATTGCGTTTTTTGTTCCACTTTTCTGTTCTCATGGCATTATTAGAAATATTCACTGTAGCTGTTGAAGAAAACAACGTTAGCAGCCCCACATAAGGACTGATATCCTGATATTGTCCTTGTTGCTGTTGTTCAGTTGCCCAGTGGTGTCTGACTCTGAAACCCCATGGACTGCAGCATACCAGGCCTCCCTATCCCTAACCACCTCCTAGAGTTTGCACACATTCATGTTCATTGCATCAGTGATGCCATCCAGCCATATCATCCTCTGATTCCCTCTTATCCTTTTGCCGTCAATCTTTCCCAGGATCAGGGACTTTTCCAATGAGTTGTCTGCTCTCATGGCACCCCACTACAGTACTCTTGCCTGGAAAATCCTATGGATGGACGAGCCTGGTAGGCTGCAGTCCATGGGGTCACGAAGAGTCGGACAGGACTGAGCGACTTTCCTTTCACTTTTCACTTTCATGCATTAGAGAAGGCAATGGCAACTCACTCCAGTGTTCTTGCCTGGAGAATCCCAGGGACTGCGGAGCTTGGTGGGCTTTCATCTATGGGGTTGCACAGAGTCAGACACTACTGAAGCGACTTAGCAACAGTAGCATCAGATGATTAAAATACTGGAACTTCAATTTCAGCCTCAGTCCTAACAATTATGAATATGCATAAATCACTAACATTAACAGTATTAAATTCTAGCCACTGAATTATCTCACCATTTAGTTGGAGAGGATCTCCAGGTAATAATACTGATTTAATATTTATATGCAAGAACAATATTGTCTATGAACCTGGAATGTCAGGTCCATGAATAAAGATGAATTGGAAATGGTCAAACAGGAGATAGCAAGAGTTAACAGACATTTTAGGAATCATTAAACTAAAATGCACTGAAATGGGTGAAATTAATTCAATTCAGTTCAGTTCAGTTGCTCATTCGTCTCTGCTCTTTGCAACCCCATGAATCACAGCATGCCAGGCCTCCCTGTCCATCACCAACCCCCAGAGTTCACTCAAACTCATGTCCATCGAGTCGGTGATGCCATCCAGCCATCTCATTCTCTGTCATCCCCTTCTCCTCCCGCACCCAATCCCTCCCAGCATGAGTCGTTTCCAGTGAGTCAACTCATCGCATGAGGTGGCCAAAGTATTGAAGTTTCAGCATTAGCATCAGTCCTTCCAATGAACACCCAGGATTGATCTCCTTTGGAATGGACTGGGTGGATCACCTTGCATTCCAAGGGACTCTGAAGAGTCTTCTCCAATACCACAGCTCAAAAGCATCAATTCTTCGGCGATCAGCTTTCTTCACAGTCCAACTCTAACATTCATACATGACCACTGGAAAAACCATAGCCTTGACTAGACAGACCTTGGTTGGCAAAGTAATGTCTCTGCTTTTTAATATGCTATCTAGGTTGGTCATAACTTTCCTTCCAAGGAGTAAGCGTCTTTTAATTTCATGACTCCAGTCAACATCTGCATTGATTTTGGAGCCCCTAAAAATAAAGTTTGACACTGTTTCCCCATCTATCTCCAATGAAGTGATGGGACCAGATGCATATAGGTTTCTCAAGAGGCAGGTCAGGTGGTCTGGTATTCCCATTTCTTTCAGAATTTTGCACAGTTTATTGTGATCCACACAGCGAAAGGCTTTGGCATAGTCAATGAAGCAGAAATAGATGGTTTTCTGGAACTCTCTTGCTTTCTCCATGATCCAGCGGATGTTGGAAATTCGATCTCTGGTGCCTATGCCTTTTCTAAAACCTGCTTGAACATCTGGAAGTTCACGGTACATGTACTGCTGAAGCCTGGCTTGGAGAATTTTGAGCATGAATTTACTAGTGTGTGAGATGAGTGCAATTGTACGGTACTTTGAGCATTCTTTGGCACTGTCTTTCTTTGGGATTGGAATGAAGACTGACCTTTTCTAGTACTGTGGCCACTGCTGAGTTTTCCAAATCTGCTGGCATATTGAGTGCAGCACTTTCACAGCATCATCTTTCAGGATTTGAAATAACTCAACTGGAATTACATCACCTCCACTAGCTTTGTTCGTAGTGATGCTTTCTAAGGTCCACTTGACTTCACATTCCAAGGTGTCTGGCTCTAAATGAGTGATCACGCCATCGTGAATATCTTGGTCGTGAAGATCTTTTTTGTACAGTTCTTTTGTGTATTCTTGCCACCTCTTCTTAATATCTTCTGCTTCTGTTAGGTCCATCCCATTTCTGTCCTTTATCGAGCCCATCTTTGCATGAAATGTTCCCTTGGTATCTCTAATTTTCTTGAAGAGATCTCTTGTCTTCCCTATTCTGTTGTTTTACTCTATTTCTTTGCAATGATCACTGAGGAAGTCTTTCTTATCTCTCCTTGCTATTCTTTGGAACTCTGCATTCAAATGCTTATATCTTTCCTTTTCTCCTTTGCTTTTCGCTTATCTTCTTTTCACAGCTATTTGTAAGGCCTCCTCAGACAGCCATTTTGCTTTTTTGCACTTTTTTTCCATGGGGATGGTCTTGGTCCCTGCCTCCTCTACAATGTCACGAACCTCCGTCCATAGTACATCAGGCACTCTATCTATCAGATCTAGTCCCTTAAATCTATTTCTCACTTCCACTGTATAATCATAAGGGATTTGATTTAGGTCATATCTGAATGGTCTAGTGGTTTTCCTTACTTTCTTCAATTTAAGCCTGAATTTGGCAATAAGAAGTTCATGATCTGAGCCACAGTCAGCTCCTGGTCTTGTTTTTGCTAACTGCATAGAGCTTCTCCATCTTTGGCTGTAAAGAATATAATCAATCTGATTTCGGTGTTGACCATCTGGTAATGTTCATGTGTAGAGTCTTCTCTTGTGTTGTTGAAAGAGGGTGTTTGCTATGACCAGTTCATTCTCTTGGCAAAACTTTATTATCTGTGCCCCAAGGCCAAATTTGCCTGTTACTCCAGGTGTTTCTTGACTTCCTACTTTTGCATTCCAGTCCCCTATAATGAAAAGGATATCTTTTTTGTGTGTTAGTTCTAAAAGTTCTTGTAGGTCTTCATAGAACCATTCTACTTCGGCTTCTTCAGCATTACTGGTTGGGGCATAGGCTTGGATTACTGTAATAGTGATTGGTTTGCCTTGGAAACGAGCAGAAATCATTCTGTCGTTTTTGAGATTGCATCCAAGTACTGCATTTCGGACTCTTTTGTTGACCGTGATGGCTACTCCATTTCTTCTAAGGGATTCTTGCCCACAGTAGTAGATATAATGGTCATCTGAATTAAATTCATCCATTCCAGTCCATTTTAGTTCACTGATTCCTAGAATGTCTATGTTCACTCTTGCCATCTCCTGTTTGACCACTTCCAATTTGCCTTGATTCATGGACCTAACATTCTAGGTTCCTATGCAATATTGCTCTTTACAGCACCGGACCTTGCTTCCATCACCGGTCACATCCACAACTGGGTATTGGTTTTGCTTTGGCTCCAACCCTTCATTCTTTCTGGCATTATTTCTCCACTGATCTCCAGTAGCATACTGGGCACCTACCAACCTGGGGAATTCCTCATTCAATATCTTATCATTTTGCCTTTTGATACTGTCCATGGGGTTCTCAAGGCAAGTTTACTGAAGTGGTTCAGATGACCATTATATCTACTACTGTGGGCAAGAATCACTTAGAAGAAATGGAGTAGCCCTTATAATCAACAAAGAGTATGAAACGCAGTTCTTGGGTGCCAACTTAAAAGCAACAGAATGATATCTGTTTGTTTCCAAGGAAAATCATTCACTATCACAGTAATCCAACTCTGTGTCCCAATCACCAATGTCAAAGAAGCTGAAGCTTAACAGTTCTATGAAAACATTGAAGAACTAAAACCAAAAAAAAAAAGATCTCCTTCTTATCATCGGGGAGTGGAAAGAAAAGGTAGGTAATCAAGAGATACCTGGAGTAACAGGCAAGTTTGGCCATGGAGTACAAAATGAAACAAAGCAAAGTCTAACAGAGTTTTGCCAAAAAAACACACTAGTCATAGCTAAAATCTTATTCCAACATCACAAGAGACGACTCTACAAATGGACATCACCAGATGGTCAATAACGAAATCAGATTGATTATATTCTTTGTATCCAAAGATGGAGAAGCTATATACAGTCAGCAAAAACAAGACAGGTAGCTGACTGTGATCACAAACTTCTTATTGCAAAATTCAAACTTAAATAGACGAAAGTATGGAAAATCACTAGACCATTCAGGTATGACATAAATCAAATCCCTTATGATTATACAGTGGAAGTGACAAATACATTCAAGGGATAAGTCCTGATAGAGTGCCAGAAGAAATATGGACAGAGGTTCATAACATTGTACAGGAGGCAGTCATCAAAACCATCCCCAAGAGAAAGAAATGCTAAAAGGCAAAACAGTTTACTGAGGAAGCCTTACAAATAGTTGAGAAATATAGAGAAGCTAAAGGGAAAGGAGAAAAAGAAAGATATATCCATTTGAATGCAGAGTTCCAAAGAAGAGCAAGGAGAGGTTTAAAAAAGACTTCCTAAGTGAGCAATGCAAAGAAATAGAGGGAAACGATTGAATGGGAAAGACTAGGAATCTCATCATGAAAATTGGAGATACCAAGGGAATATTTCATGCAAAAATGAGCACAAAAAGACAGAAACAACATTGACCTAACAAAAGCAGAAGATGCTAAGAAGAGGTGGCAAGAATACATAGAAGAACTATGCAAAAAAAATGACCCAGATAACCACGGTGGTGTGATCACTCACATAGAGTCAGACATCTTGTAATGGGAAGTCAAATGGGCCTTAGGAAACATCACTATGAACAAAGCTAGTGGGCATAATAGAATTGAGCTATTTCAAATCCTTAAAGACGATGCTCTTAAGGTGCTGCACTGAATATGCCAGCAAATTTGGAAAACTCAGCAGTGGCCACAAGACTGGAATAAGTCAGCTTTCATTCCAATTCCAAAGAAAGGCAGTGCTAAAGAATGCTCAAACTACTGCACAGTTGCACTCATTTCACATGCTAGCAGAGTAATGCTCAAAATTCTCCAACCTAGGCTTCAACAGTATGTGAACCAAGAATATCCAGATGTTAAACTTGGATTTATAAGAGGCAGAAGAACTAGAGATCAAGGTGCCAACATTTGTTGGATCACAGAAAAAGCAAGAAAACTAAAAAAAAAAAATCTACTTCTGTTTCATTGACTATGTTAAAGCCTTTGACTATGTGGCTCACAACAACCTGGAAAATTCTTAAAGGGATGGGAATAACAGACAACTTTACCTGCCTCTTGAGAAACCTGTTTGTGTGTCAAGAAGCAACAGTTAGAACAAGACATGAAACAATGGACTGGTTAAAAGTTGAGAAAAGTGTACGTCGAGGCTGTATATTGTCACCCTGCTTATTTAATAAGTCTAGTACATCATGCGAAATGCTGGGCTGCTTGAAGCACAGGCTTGAATCAAGACTGAGAGAAGAAATATCAATAACCTCAGATATGCAGATGAGACCACCCTTTTGGCAGAAAGTGAAGAAGAACTAAGGAGCCTCTTGATGAAGGCGAAAGAAGAGAGCAAAAATGCTGGCTTAAAACTCAGCATTCAGAAAACGAAGATCATGGCATCTGGTCCCATCACTTCATGCAAATAGATGGATAAACAATGGACATAGTGAGATGCATTCTTTTCTTGGTCTCCAAAATCACTGAGGATGGTGACTGCAGTTATGAAATTAAAAGACATATGCTCCTTGCAAGGATAGCTATAACAAACCTAGACAGCATATTAAAAAAGAGAGACGTTACTTTGCTGACAAATGTCTGCATACTCAAAGCTATGGTCTTTCCAGTAGTTATGTATGGATGTGAGAATTGGACCATAAAGAAGACTGAGTGTGAAAGAATTGATGCTTTTGAACTGTGGTGTTGGAGAAGACTCTTGAGAAGTCCCTTGGACTGCAAGGAGATCAATCCAGTCAATCCTAAAGGAAATCAACCCTGAATATTTATTCAAAGAACTGATACCGAAGCTGAAGCTCCAATACTTTGGTCACCTGAATTGAAGAGCCAATTCATTAGAAAAGACCCTGATACTGGGAAATATTGAATGCAGGAGAAGGGGATGACAGAGGATGAGATGGTTGGAGGGCATCCCTCGGACTTCAATGGAAATCACTTGAGCAGTCTTCTTCATATATTGAAGGACAGGGAGGCCTGGCATATTGTAGTCCATGGGATCACAGAGTCGGACATGACTGAGTGACTGAACAACAACAATTTTTATACTGGATGGACCTTCTTCTATTTAAAAGTGGTCTAACAAGCATCTAGCACATGGATTTTATAGTAAGTGTTTATGGGATCACAAAAATAAATATATAGTAAAACTATATAGCTTCCACATTCAAATAAGTCTAGATTTAACCCAAGTTCACTCTCTGAATACCTGCATAACTATTACTTAACTTCTCTGAGTCTCAATATCCTCAGCTTTAAAAAAGAGCTGAACATAAAAAAATCATGAAATACTGAGAAATAAACTGAACTAAGAAAGTTAAAGACTTATATACATTGAAAATTATAAAATGTTTTTAAAATAATTAAAAGAGCTTATCACTAAAATGAAAGACATCAATATTCCCGGGTTGGACACGTAATATTATTAAGATGTCAATACCCCAAAGTAATATATGGATTCAAAGGAATCCTTATCAAAACTCAAATTCTTATTATTTTTTTAAACGAAGGATCAGTTCAGTTCAGTTCAGTCGTTCAGTCGTGTCCGAATCTGCGACCCCATGAATCACATCACGCCAGGTCTCCCTGTCCATCACCAACTCCCGGAGTTCACTCAAACTCATGTCCATCGAGTCGGTGATGCCATCCAGCCATCTCATTCTTTGTCGTCCCCTTCTCCTTCCGCACCCAATCCCTCCCAGCATCAGAGTCTTTTCCAGTAAGTCAACTCGTCGCATGAGGTGGCCAAAGTATTGCAGTTTCAGCTTTAGCATCAGTCCTTCCAATGAACACACAGGTTTGATCTCCTTTGGAATGGACTGGTTGGATCTCCTTGCATTCCAAGGGACTCTCAAGAGTCTTCTCCAGCACCACAGTTCAAAAGCATCAATTCTTCGGAGATCGTCCTTCTTCACAGTCCAACTCTCACATCCATACATGACCACTGGGAAAACCATAGCCTTGACTAGACGGACCTTGGGTGGCAAAGTAATGTCTCTGCTTTTTAATGTGCTATCTAGGTTGGTCATAACATTCCTTCAAAGGAGTAAGCGTCTTTTAATTTCATGGCTGCAATCAGCATCTGCGGTGATTTTGGAGCCCCAAAAAATAACGTCTGACACTGCTTCCACTGTTTCCCCATCTATCTCCCATGAAACGATGGGACCAGATGCCATGATCTTAGTTTTCTGAATGTTGAGCTTCAAGCCAACCTTTTCACTCTCTTCTTTCACTTTCATCAAGAGGCTTTTGAGTTCCTCTTCACTTTCTCTCATAAGGGTGGTATCATCTGCATATCTGAGGTTAGCATATCTGAGGTTATTGAGATTTCTCCCAACAATCTTGATTCCAGCTTGTACTTCTTCCAGCCCAGCGTTCCTCAAGATGTACTCTCCATACAAGTTAAATAAGCAGGCTGACAATATACAATCTTGATGTACACCTTTTCCTATTTGGAACCAGTTTGTTGTTCCATGTCCAGTTCTAACTGTTGCTTCCTGACCTGCATACAGGTTTCTCAAGAGGCAGGTCAGGTGGTCTGGTATTCCCATCTCTTTCAGAATTTTCCACAGTTTATTGTGGTCCACATAGCGAAGGCTTTGGCATAGTCAATGAAGCAGAAATAGATGTTTTTCTGGAACTCTCTTCCTTTCTCCATGATCCAGTGGATGTTGGCATTTTGATCTCTGGTGCCTCTGCCTTTTCTAAAACCTGCTTGGACATCTGGAAGTTCACGGTTCACATATTGCTGAAGCCTGGCTTGGAGAATTTTCAGCATGACTTTACTAGCGTGTGAAATGAGTGCAACTGTGTGGTAGTTTGAGCATTCTTTGGCATTGCCTTTCTTTGGGATTGGAATGAAAACTGACCTTTTCTAGTCCTGCGGCCAATGCTGAGTTTTCCAAATTAGCTGGCATATTGAGTGCAGCACTTTCACAGCATCATCTTTCAGGATTTGAAATAGCTCAATTGGAATTCCATCACCTCCCCTAGCTTTGTTCGTAGTGATGCTCTCTAAGGCCCACTTGACTTCACATTCCACGATGTCTGGTTCCAGGTGAGTGGTCACGCCATCGTGATTATCTTGGTCATGAAGATCTTTTTTGTACCCTTCTTCTGTATATTCTTGCCACAGAGGATATCATCCCAAAATTTATATGCACTTTCAGGGATTCAAATAGCCAAAATAATATTTAAAAAGAAGCACAAAAATAGAATGTCTCAAAATTCTTGGTTTTAAAGGTGACTTCAAAGCTACAGTAATCAAGATACTTTGAATTAGCACAAAATCATTCATATCAACCAACTGAATAAAATAGAAAGCCCTGAAACAAACCCTTGCATATAGGGTCAAATTATTTTCTATAAGGATGTCAATACCATTAAATTGCGGAAATGACTGTTTATTCAAAATAGAGCTGGAAAAACATAATATCCATGTGCAAAAGAATGGAGTTTTACTCTTGCTTTTCACTATGCAAAAATTAGGTTAAAATGGATCAAAAACCTAAAGGAAATGACAAAAATTGGGAAAAAATGAGAGAAAATCTTCAGAATTTTGGATTTTTCGATGATTTCTTGGATATAACAATAAGAGCACAGTCAACAGAGGAAAAATAAGCTAATTGGACTAAACTAGACTACATCAGGATTTTTAAATTATGTGTGAAATTAGTGATATCAGGCAGATGATCGCATATAATTTCATAGTCTTTGTACCCTTACAAAACACCAATTTAGCAACAATCCACAGATGTAAGTACCATTACAAAAGCTCCAGAATCCAACTGAGAATTTACAGCAACCTAGTGGAACACAGAAACAAGGATACATTGAAAGCAGTAAGAACAGTTTCATTTTGCCTGCATCACACATCCTCCAACCCAGCACAGGAAAGCAGAAAGAGACCCATCAAGTTTTCCCATGGAGAAAAGAGAGGGCAAATGCATCCATGGATCTGCCACCAGATCTTCCTGCCTGTGGACACTGACACCAGCATGCCTGCACAAATACTCTAGCATCAGACCCATTTGTGGACCCTGGGACGAAGCTTATCCACTTGACAAAGAATTCAACTGCCTGACCAAAAATTCAAAATTATCATATTTTGGAAAGTTAGTGAACTACAAGAAAACACATATAATTAATTGAAATCATGAAAACTATAAACAAACAAAATGAGTTAAACAGAGATGTAAACCATAAAAAAGAATCAATGATAAATTCTAGAGCAGAAGAATATAATAACTTCACTGAAAAGAAAAAAAAAAAAGCTGCCAACAGTTTTTGATATGCCAAAAATACCATATTGAGAAAAAGAATCCTTTAAGGAAAGAATTTCAGTTCAAGATGGCAACCTAGGGGAATCTTGAACAAACCTCCCCCCAAGGACACTATAAATCTATGACCAAATATGAAAAACTTTCCACTGAAAAAACTCCCAAAACTAGCTAATTCCTACACACCTGATGAATGAGAAATGAGTAATGATATCAAAATGATTGCAGCACTGTTTATAATAGCCAGGACATGGAAGCAACCTAGATGTCCATCAGCAGATGAATGGATAAGAAAGCTGTGGTACATATACACAATGGAGTATTGCTGCTGCTGCTGCTGCTGCTAAGTCGCTTCAGTCGTGTCCGACTCTGTGCAACCACACAGACGGAAGCCCACCAGGCTCTGCCGTCCCTGGGATTCTAAGAATACATTTGAATCAGTTCTAATGAGGTGGATGAAACTGGAGCTTATTATACAGAGTGCAGTAAGACAGAAAGAAAAACACCAATACAATATATATGGAATTTAGAAAGATGGTAATGATAACCCTGTATGCGAGACAGCAAAAGAGACACAGATGTATAGAACAGTCTTTTGGACTCTGTGGGAGAGGGCGAGGGTGGGATATTTGAGAGAATGGCATTGAAACATGTATATTATCATATGTGAGACGAATCGTCAGTCCAGGTTCGATGTATGATACATGATGCTCGGGGCTGGTGCACTGGGATGACCCAGAGGGATGATATGGGGAGGGAGGTGGGAGGGGGGTTCAGGATGGGGAACACACGTACACCCGTGGCGGATTCATGTCAATATATGGCAAAACCAATACGATATTGTAAAGTAATTAGACTCCAATTAAAATTTTAAAAATAAAATAAAATTACAAATAAATAAATAAAGGAAAAAAAATGATTGAAACACGAACTCACTATAACTCCACCTCCAGCATGATGACCCACAATCAGAAGGGAACTCACAATTTTAAACTTTTCCCTGGGGAGTGAAGGTTTTGAACACCATATCTGGCACCTCAACTTTTGAGACATGCATATGAGATGTAAGCCTCCAAAACTTCTATCCTTGAAAGCAAATGGGCCATGCACCCATGTTACTCATAAGGCAATAATGAACTGAGAAATAGTTCATAAAGGGCTCATGTGGACTCACTGTGGCTACACCCTAGGGCCTAGTGTAGAGGCAGACAACTAAAAGACCCAGACTTACTGTAAAAGAATCTAGTTTTCAATACAACAATGTAAACAAACTATACTCCAATATAAAATAAAAATAAAATTAAAAATTATATAGAATAAGCTGCACATATTTAAAGTATTGAATAAAAGAGGCTTATTTTCTTGTCTTAAAACGTTAGCCTGAAGGGCAGGCATCTAATTTAATACACGTGCTACTGAAATAGTCTCAATGTTTGCAGAGACTAGTAGAAGTTATCTTTGCACTCTCCCTCTGCCTTACTCCAGGTGATCAGAATCTCCTACAAAAGAGCTTGTGCACACTTCCAGTACCTACTTTTGTGACTGCCACCTAGGGAATGGCCCTTGATCATTTGGCTCTGGTATCCAGTAGAGCTAATGTGTGCAGGTCCCATAGGACAATAACAAAAGGAAAAAGCATTCTTAACTGGATACCCTCCACTAGGACATACCAGAGAGGCAGCAGACTAAAATTACCAGTCTTTTGGTGAAAGAGGCTTATTAGCTTATCTTTATGGTTTGGCCTGATGGATAGGCTTCTAATTAAACACACATCTAGGAGCTGACTGCAACCCTATTCAGAGACTTTGAAGGGCAGGTGCTATCCTAGTGTTCTCCCTCTGCACCAAACCAGGTCCCGAGGTTCTCCAAGATTTTTGTAGCTTGTGCACACATCTGGCACATCATATTTTCTGGCTACCATCCAGAGAACACGTTTTTTGATAACCTACATCTGGTGGCCAGTGGATTTTCCCACAGATTCAATAGGACAATAACAACAACAACAACAAAGACAAATCCGTTTGTGTAGCAGTAGGGATTGGTGTAGAGAGACAATAACTATCACAAGTGTTCAAGAGATGACAAATAGAGAGCAGAGAGTTGAACAAAAAGGTTTATCTTCTACATGAGGACAGTTATTCAAGAGTAGGCGAGATAGTTTTTTTATCTTATGCATAAAAGACAACACAGAGGGTCCAGAAAAAATGAAGAAACAAGAGTTGTTACAAATGAAATATAAATTTTCAGAAAAAAGCTTACTTAAGCAGAGGTAAGTGATTTACCTAGCAGAGAGCTCAAAACAATAATCATGAATATGCTTACTAAAGTCAGGAGAGGAATGCATGAACAACGCTGAATTTCAGCAGAAACAAAGCATAAGAAAATACAAAACAGAGAATACAGAGCCAAAGGACAAAATGACTGAACTGAAAATTGCAATAGAGGATTATAATAGCAGATTAGATGTTTTATATAAGCTTCATAATAACCACAAAACAAAAACCTATGTTAGATACACAAAAGATAAAGAGACGGGAATCTAAGCATACCACTGCTGCTGCTGCTGCTGCTAAGTCGCTTCAGTCGTGTCCGACTCTGTGCGACCCCATAGACGGCACCCCACCAGGCTCCTCTGTCCATGCGAATTTCTAGGCAAGAGTACTGGAGTGGCTTGCCATTGCCTTCTCCGAAGCATACCACTAGAAATCATCAAAGCACAAAGGAAGAGTGCAAGAGAAAAAAGAAATAAATGAATTATAAAACAGCCAGAAAATGATTGACAAAATGGTAATAAGCCCATACAATTCACTGTCTTGCCTTAAAGAAGTTAGTTCTTTAAGTTGAAACAAGATGCTAAAATAATAACATCAACACATATAAAAATATAAATATCACTGGTAAAGAAAAACATATATTCAAATATGAGATAATGTAATAATAATGGTGGTACACGAATTATGTTTAAGCCAACTATAAAAACTAAAAGAAAAGCTATAAGAATAATCACAAAATTTTGTTAATGGATACATAATATCAGTAGAAGTAAATTCCGATATCAATAACAAAGTGAAGGGAGAGTACAGAGTTTTATATGCAATTGTTATCAGCTTAAAATAGGTTGTTGTAGCTGTAATAATTCTTATGCAAGTCTCTTGGTAGCCACAAAGAAAAGACCTAGAGTAGATATGAAAAAAGTAAAGAAAAAAATCAAAGAACCTCACTACAAAAAACACCAAATCACAAAGGAACATAGCAAAAGAGAAAGAAAGGGGAAAATAATTTTAAAAAGACAGAAAACAGTGAACAAAAATGGTATACAAAGTTCTTATTTATCAAAAATTATTTCAAATATATATGGATTAAACTCATAAATCAAAAGATGTAGACTGGCTCAATAAATTTCAAAAATAAGATTAAAGTAAGAAAAAAGATGTAATGTTAAATAAGAGATACATTATTTTATTTTATTTTTTAATTGTGAAAGTATGGTAGCACATTTACAGGAGACTTGGAAAATACAGAACAAGGTTACATATAGTTCCACGATATATTACAATTATTGTTTAAGTAGATAAATTAAGATTTTTAGTTGGAGTTTCTACATCAAGCTCTCAAAATACCACCTACTAGGAATGTGTGTTGATTCACAAGGAGAAGGGGCAGATTAAGACAAAGGTCAAAGACAAGGAATGTCAGTGCACATTTCCAGACCGTTGACTGTTCTGTCCGTGGGAAAGTCATGCTCTTTGTTGAAGTAACTATCAACCAAAGACAACTCTCAGAAATACTGGTCTACACTTACCCAGTTGGGGAGGATACGGCTTCCCAAAACTTCTGTCTTATTTACAATGAGGATTTCTTGAACTGCACCTGGGCCAAGGGCCAAAGAGCCCCCAATGAAATCCAACATATTTTGTATACAAGAACAAAGAAAAAAAAAACCAAAACAGAAGGTCCTCATTACCTGGAAGACTCTGGGACCCATGTGGGATGTCACCTCAAAGACCTCTCAGGATTAACTTCTTACAGTTACTTCCTGATTAACAGTGAGTTCAGTCACTCAGTCGAATTCGACTCTTTGTGACCCTATGAATCGCAGCACGCCAGGCCTCCCTGTCCATCACCAAACTGCCGGAGTTCACCCAAACTCTTGTGCATCGAATTGGTGATCATCCAGCCATCACATCCTCTGTCGTCCTCTTCTCCTCCTGCCCCCAATCCCTCCCAGCATCAGAGTCTTTTCCAATGTGTCAACTCTTTGCATGAGGTGGCCAAAGTATTGGAGTTTCAGACTCAGCATCAGTCCTTCCAATGAACACCCAGGACTGATCTCCTTTAGGATGAACTGGTTGGATCTCCTTGCAGTCCAAGAGACTCTCAAGAGTCTTCTCCAACACCACAGTTCAAAAGCATCAATTTTTTGGTGCTCAGCTTTCTTCACAGTCCAACTCTCATATCCATACATGACCACTGGAAAAACCATAGCCTTGACTAGACGGACCTTGGTTGACAAAGTAATATCTCTGCTTTTTAATATGCTATCTAGGTTGGTCATAACTTTCCTTCCAACGAGTAAACGTCTTTTAATTTCATGGCTGCAATCACCATCTTCAGTGATTTTGGAGCCCCTAAAAATTACGTCTGACACTGTTTCCACTGTTTCTCCATCTATTTGCCATAAAGTGATGGGACTGAATGCCATGAGTTTCGTTTTCTGAATGTTGAGCTTCAAGCCAACTTTTTCACTCTCCTCTTTCTCTTTCATCAAGAGGCTTTTTAGTTCCTCTTCACTTTCTGCCATAAGGGTGGTGTCATCTGCATATCTGAGGTTGTTGATATTTCTCCTGGCAATCTTGATCCCAGCTTGTGCTTCTTCCAGCCCAGTGTTCCTCATGATGTACTCTGCATATAAGTTAAATAAACAGGGTAACAATATACAACCTTGATGTACTCCTTTTCCTATTTGGAACCAGTCTGTTGCTCCATGTCCAGTTCTAACTGTTGCTTCCTTACCTGCATATAGCTTTCTCAAGAGGCAGGTCAGGTGGTCTGGTATTCCCATCTCTTTCAGAATTTTCCACACTTTATTGTGATCCACACAGTGAAAGACTCTGGCATAGTCAATAAAGCAGAAATATATGTTTTTTTCTGGAACCCTGTGGCTTTTTTGAGGATCCAACAGATGTTGGCAATTTGATCTCTGGTTCCTCTGCCTTTTCTAAAACCAGCTTGTATAACTGGAAGTTCGTGGTTCACATATTCCTGAAGCCTGGATTGTAGTTTGAACATTCTTTGGCATTGGAATGAAAACTGACCTTTCCAGTCCTGTGGCCACTGGTGAGTTTTCCAAATTTGCTGGCATACTGAGTGCAGCACTTTCACAGCATCATCTCTCAGGATTTGAAATAGCTCAACTGGAATTCCATCACTTCCACTAGTTTTATTCATAGTGATGATTTCTAAGGCCCACTTGATTTCACATTTCAGGATGCCTGGCTCTAGGTGAGTGATCACACTATCGTGATTATCTGGGTGGTGAAGAGTTTTTTGGTACTGTTCTTCTGTGTATTCTTGCTGCCTCTTCTTAATATCTTCTGTTTCTGTTAAGTCCATATCATTTTTGTCCTTTATCAAGTTCATCTTTGCATGAAATTTCCCCTTGGTATCTCTAATTTTGTTGAAGAGATCTCTAGTCTTTCCCATTTTGTTAGATACCAAGGAAACATTTCATGCAAAGATGGTTAACAGTACCATCCAAGAAACAGGAATCTAGTTCTTCAACTCAGTTTTGCTTTTAAAGGAAATAAAGAAGTACAAACCACCAGACAATATCACTCTCCACTAAAGTGAATTTCACTGCCTCATCCAGTGGGAAAAAACCAGGACCCAACAAACACAGTCCAATAGGAAGTTCCAGTACTATCTGGACATCCAGAGATTATGTTATGCTGGAAATAGTAGAAATCAACCAATTGTTGCATTTGGTGACTCAGCAAATAGATACAACTTTCTGAAACCTGGGTCCAAAGCAAAACATGCTGTGAAGATAACGATGGTGATACTCAAAAAGCCCACTGGTGTGCCTGGAGCCAACCCTTTGAGATTGGCTCCAAAGAACCAGAATTCCAGCCTGGTGTATGTCTACATGTTGGTGGTCCTGGGGACTCTCGTCTATGGTCTGACCCTCAACTGCTTTTTCAAACGGTTTTTCAGGACAGAAATTATTCCTGCCGGTTCCACAGGTCAAAGATAAATGAAACAATAATGATGAAATCGACCACAAGATCCTCTGGGAGGACTTTACACATGAAATGGGAAATGGTGAAAAGGAAGAGGTCTTAACTGTGGAGGAAATTGCAGAAGTACCAGAGAAACCGAATTCCAGGAGCCTCTGTACCTGGGACTTTCTAGAAGTTGCTAGCTTTTCTGTTATTAATTTTTAAGTGTTTTTTAATTTTTTTTTTTTACTGTTTTGAATATATCTTTTTAAAATTATGATGACCATTTTTATAGCATTCTATTTTATCTTTATTGGGCTTCCCAGGGAGCACAGTGGTAAAGTACCCAAATGCCAATTCAATATATTCAGGTTCAATCCCTGGGTTACGAAGATCCCCTCAAGGAGAAAATGTAAATCCTCTCCAGTATTTATACCTGGGAAATCTCGTGGACAGAAAAGCCTGGTGGGCTAAAGTCCATAGGGTCATAAAGAGTCAGACATGACTGAGCAACTAAACAACAACAAATGTTAATAGAATGACTATACAGAGAAGTAGAAGGGTATAGTAGACCTGAAAAGCTCTGTGAGCCAATTCAACATAATTAATTAATTATTAATGCCTGGGACTCTGTGCTTCCTGAACTCAGTGGATTATTTCCTTTGCCATGTCAGGGACGTTTTCAACTACTACCTCTTCTAATATTTTCTCAGGTTCTTTCCTTCTCTCTTCTCCTTCTGGGACCCTGATAATTCGAACATTATATATAATGTTGTGCCAGAAGTCTCTTTGGCTGTCTTCATTTTTTTTTTTTTAATTTTAAATTCTATATTCTGTTCTGTGGCAGTGATTTCCACCATTCTATTCTCCAGGTCACTTATCCGTTCTTTTGCCTCAGTTATTCCTACTAGGGTATTTCTCATCTCTCTTTGTTTATTTAGTTTGCTCTGTAGTTCTTATAGGTCATTGATGAACATTTCTTGCATCTTCTCCTTTGTGTTCCCAAGGTCCTGGATCATCTTCACTATCATTCCAATTTTTTTTTTTTCTGTAAGGTTGCCTATCCCCACTTTGTTTAGTTGTTTCTCTGAGGTTTTATCTTGTCTCTTCATAACTTTGGGATTTAATTTTCTGTTTTTTGGACCTGATTAGCTTTCTGTGTGGATCACAATAAACTGAGGAAAATTCTTAAAGAGATGGGAATATCAGAACAACTTATCTGCCTCCTGAGAAGCCTGTATGCAGGTCAAGAAGTAACAGTTAGTACCAGACATGAAACAACGGACTGGACTGCTTCAAAATTGGGAAAGGAGTATATCAATGCTGTATGTTATCACTCTGCATATTTAACTGTATGCTGAGTACATCATGTGAAATATGGGGCTGGATGAAGCAAAGACTAGAATCAAGATTTCTGGGAGAAATATTAATAACTTCAGATATGCAAATAACACCACCCTTATGGCAGAAATTGAAGAGGAACTAAAGTGCCTCTTTATAAAGGTGAAAGAAGAGAGTGAAAAAACTGGCTTTGAAACTGGAGCCTATTATACATAGTGAATTAAGCCAGAAAGAAAAATACCAATACAGTACACTAACGCTTATATATGGAATTTAGAAAGATGGTAACGATAACCCCATATGTGAGACAGCAAAAGAGACACAGATGTATATAACAGTCTTTTGGACTCTGTGGGAGAGAGGGTGGGATGATATGGGAGAATGGCATTGAAATATGCAAATTATCATATGTGAAACGAATCGCCAGTCTAGGTTCGATGCATGATACAGGGTGCTCGGGACTGGTGCATTGGGATGACTCAGAGGGATAGGATGGGGAGGGAGGTTGGAGGGGGGTTCAAGATGGTGAACACATGTACACCCATGGTGGATTCACGTTGACATATGGCAAAACCAACACAATATTATAAAGTAAAACAAATAAATAAGGAAAACAATAATCAAAAAAATAAAGAAAGGAAAAGGTGACCCTTTTGAGGGGACAATGCCAGTGTGTGAATAATAGAGTCTCCTGACTCTTGGCACATACAGCTTCACACCAGGCCCCATGTCTTGGTTAGGAGACTCCAGGTGGGGTTTCAGCCCCCTTCCCTCCTTGGCAATGCAACTTCACGCTGTGTACAAACTTTCCCATCTACTGTGTACCCCACAGTCCTCAGCTAGTTTGGCTGGCACTTGGAGACCCCAGTCTTTCTGCTGAGCCTCTCCTCAGAGACCGTGACCATCCTCAGTGAGGGACGACACCATTGACCTGTCAAGTGAGAGACTGAATTAGCACTGTCTAAGAGGGAAGTTGGAAAACCAAAGAAGTAAAGTGATGTGTTGCTCACACAAAAAAATACAAAACCAAAACCAAAACCCTGTATCCTACTGTGTGTTCTCAGAAGAGAGTTCCTTTTCTCCTTATCTACTTGTCAAAATAGCAGTTTACTTTACTTGCATGATTAATTAAAGAATGTCTCTCATGCAAACTTGTAAGCTCCACAAGGACATCAATTGGGTCTGCTTTTGCCCAACATGTGATTCCAAGGGCCTAGCAGTGTCTGGCACATGGAAAGTCCCTAATAAATAATGTTTGTTTCATGAGTAAATGGATGAGCCAAAAAAAAAAAAAAAACAAAACAAAATCTCGAAGATGATGGCATCTGGTCCCATCACTTCATGGGAAATACATGGAGAAACAGTGGAAACAGTGTCACACTTTATTTTATTGGGCTCCAAAATCAATATGGATGCTGATTGAAGCCATGAAATTAAAAGACTCTTACTCCTTGGAAGGAAAGTTATGACCAACTTAGATAGCATATTAAAAAGCAGAGACAACTGGCTCGACACCAGCAGGGCCATGCAGGAGACAAGGCCTATCTGTGTGACACATGTGGCCGGGGCTTCAGCCAGAGAGCCAACCTCTACCTGCACCAGCGTGTTCAGATGGGAGAGAGGCCATTCCGGTGCGAGGCCTGTGGGAAGTGCTTCAGCTGGAGCAAGGACCTGGGTATCCACCGGAGGGTCCACACGGGTGAGCGGCCATACAGATGTGCAGCTTGTGGCAGGGACTTCAGGCATCACTCAGCCCTCAAGAGGCACCAGAGGGTGCACACAGGGGAGAAGCCCTACCCCTGTGCCATATGTGGGAAGGGCTTCAGTCAGAGAGTCCACCTGCAGATGCACCAGAAGATGCACTGACAGGAGAGGCTTCCAGGATTGGGCTCTGCACATGCAGGTGTCTTCCATGGGCAGGGCCAATGCTAGGGCATGGATGCTGAGGTGCACAACATGGATCAGGCTTAATGATGTATGGCATTTGTTAATATTTATACTGAAAAGAAGGGGCTTCCCAGGTGGCTCAGTGGTAAACAATCTGCCTGCCAGTGCAGGAGACACAGAAGACTCGGGTTCGTTCCCTGGGTTGGGAAGATCCCGTGGAGTAGGCAATGGCAACCCACTCCAGTATTCTTGCCTGGACAATCCCATGGACAGAGGAGCCTGGCGGGCTACGACTCGCTAGAGTTGGACATGACTGAGTGACTGAGCATGCTCGCATATATAAAAGAGGACACACGAACAGCACTTAGATAGACGGAGAAATATTGAAAGAACACTTCCAACCCTCCCAGGAGATCTCTGTGTGCTCCTTTCCACTCACTGCCCTGCAAAGGGAATGACTATCCTGACTTCTAAAACTATAGATTGATTTTGCAAGTTCTAGAATATCATATAATTGAAAGTACACAGTATGTAATCTTTCATAGGATTTGATTCACTCAGTGTTTGCATCCATGTTGTTGCATGTATTTAGAAGTTCATTTATATTATTCCTGAGTAGTATTCCATTATATGAGTGAACCAGAGTTTGTCTATTCACCTGTTAATGGACATTTACATTTGGACTATTTCTAGGTTTTCCAGGTTTTGATTGTTATGAATAAAGCTGCTGTGAGCATTTGGGTACATATCATTGTGTGGACATAAACTTTAATTCCTCCTGGGTATATACTTAGGAATAGAATTGA